>NC_142093.1:28798145-28950068 GCF_054644295.1 Miniopterus natalensis
GGAGAAAACTCAAAGCAAATTACTAGTACAAGAAAGAATGAATTTCACTAGTAGGTAAATTAGTTATATTAAGACTTCTATAACCTTATACACCTTTTGTACACACTCAATATAAATGCTCACTGAATAAATGGCTAATAGTACAGATAAAGAAACAAGGTAAAGTATTCATATCATTGACCAGAATTATCTAAATTATTTGAGATTATTTAGGTGGAAAAAATACACAAATGAGTGAACAACAAAGAACAGCTATAATTCCTCACATTTTTAGGGAAAGTCAGAATTTTAGCAAATCTATAGTCTGAGAGTAGAAATTCCTAAATCTCAATGCCAAACTCAACAAAAGATATGCAGGGATATCATTAATATTTGACATTTTTTAATCTTTAAGTTACTCTGAACTCATTAAGTAAATGCTACATAGTATAAGATAGTAGTAATAGAGTATTTAAAGAGAGACAATAATATTTCAGTATCTATCAAATCTTATATAAATGCCAAAGAGGTGATTGGATTAAAATGTGAAATCCAAGAAGCAGATTTAAAAAGACATATTTACACATTTTATAAATACCCAATCCCCCTCCACACACACACAGAAACACACACCAAGTAACACAAGTCAGCATTATCAATGATAAAGTAAGGAAACAAACAGAATGGGGTCCCAGAATATTGCGCCAGAGATGCAAAGAGAAGCACTGGTAAGTTAAATTTAGTAATATCCTTTAGCCTAAATTCTAGCAAGAGATAGAATTAACTGAGTAAATAAAAAGGTAACCTAAGGGATACCTAAAGACCAAAATGAGAATTCTATTCACCGCTTAAATATTTTTCCTACATTCAAGCATGTAATCCAATCCCTAAGGACAAAGAGAAGCTATACTCCTGGCCACAGGGTTCCCACCAGGCTTAACCTTTTGGCAATACTGAACAACTAACACCTACCTTCTTTCGTGGCTAGTGAAACATATTACTGACTCTTTTATCGTAGAGTGAAGACCATACAAAAGAAATATTATACCATGTTCAATAGCATATGCCACAGTTAGACTATTAATGAATAAAATATCAAAACATGGGTCATTAGCTTTTATCTTCCGTTGTTCAAGTATAGAAATTGTAAAATAAAAACAAAGGCCCTATGCCACCAGCTATATGGTCCTGAACAAATCATCTCTTTAGTTTTCTTGGGTTCCTTATCCATACAATGAGAAAGTTAGTAAAAAAAAAAAACTAATAAAGTGCCTTGTCTGCAGGTATAATCTAAAAATTCTGGATTTACAAAAGTTGCTTAAGTTACTTAACTGCTCCTTTAAGAAGAAGTAAGGTAGGGAATCCCTTTTCTTATTTCTCCCACTTGAAAAAAACATTTTAAAAAATTTCCAAGAATGTGTATACAGGGTTCAAGGCCAGGAGTAAACCTGGCTGAACATCAGAGATCTCAGCCTCTTTATTGAGAAGCTGTGCAGTCAATGAGGAGACCTAGTGTTGAAGTCACTGTTCCTGCCTTCAAAGAATTTACAAGCTAGAAAAAGAACCAAGATATACATATAAATAACTGTAACAGAAGCCACAAAATGAAAACTAAGAGATGGGAGTTCTGAGGAATACTGGGTTACCTCCACCTGAGAGGATTAGTGAACACCTCAGGGAGGACTGGGCCTTTGTGATAAGTACAACTTGGACAAAATGAAATGGGTGAAAGAGCATTCTAGACAAAGAAAAAAACACAAGCAAATGCAAAGAACAGGCATGTTTAGGGAACAAGATCTTCAATGTGACTGGAGACAAAGTAATGGGAGACAGGATTATAAAGGCTGGGAATAGACCATGGAATGCCTTTTAAAGTCCAGGATAGATAGCACAAACTTTAATTGAAAAGTAAAGAAAAACCCCTTAAGTGCTATAATTAGAGGAACACTCTGAGAAGACTGATTTGGTTATGACACAAGGTTTAGAGGAAAAACCAGTTGGGAGTACTGGTGAGGAAATAGGAGTACACAGTCTTGGGTAAACAAAACCGAGAAGATATTTCCACCATTACTCTCCTTATCCATACAAGACTTTAAACTATATGTAGAAAAAAATACTTGCAAATTTACTTTTTAAATTTAAACCTAGTTCTCCATCAAGTAATTTACTTAAAAACTGATAAAACAGCTCTCTCAGAAAGAGTTAAAATAATCAGAAATGCATACATAATATTTAATCTTGGCCAAGGTTTCAGGACAGACACTCCTGATTGCTCAAAATAATTGTACAATCTCCCTGGAGGGTAGTTTTGCAACAAATGCCTAAACACTATAACCCAGCAACTTAGAAATAATCATGGATAAAAACAAAGATTTATGTTCAATTATATTCATTTTAGTATTGTTCATATTTGCAAAAACTTCAGGAATAACTTGAACATTTAATTGTATGGAATTAGTAGTCCATACTTAGAATACTATAACCATTAAAACAATGTGGAATATTTTTTAAATGAAAGGTATTTCCCCATTTAGTGGGAGAAAAATGATTAGGAACAAAATATACCATATTACCCCCCAACACATAACACTGTGAAAAATAAACACCAAAACCACGGTGTGAAGTGATGAATGCCTAAACAAGGGGCTTCAACTAAGTTTAGAACTGAAAGCAGAGGTCTTTTTCTAACCAATAGGTCTCTCAATTGGTTAATGCCAAAGTTCCCTTCTCGGGCATTTTTTGGCATCCTGGGAGTTAAGGAGGCATTTATTTCAAGCAGCAAGACCCCTGGCTCCGCTCTATCTGAATGTCAGTGTATTTGTACACCCATACCCATAAACTCAGTCACCTTAAACTTTCAAAGAAATGGAAACTGGCTTATCAAAAGCAAAGATCAGGGAGCCTGACAACACCTTTTGCAAGGAAGTATGTTTCAGAAATGGTCCAAAGCTACTATGTCTTAAGGTATAGTCCAACTGAATTCTAATTCTAGAAACATTTCTATACCCATCCTACAGAAACTTCTCTCAAAGGTCACACCTATAGCATGTTAACTGCCAAATTAATTTAAAAAGTACTAGTAATAATGGACAGTGTTGCACATATTCCGAAAATTCAACAGGGTCCATAACAATTTCTCAGTCTTCGTATTTAACAGCTTCTCTGTATTTAACCACTCATTCCTTCTTGAAAATTCTCTCCCCCTTATACTGTCCTGCTTCTTTTACTGTCCCGAACTATAACTTTCTGATCTTTCCTGGTACTTCACATCCCCACAATCTTGGTTTTAGGCTTTCCTTCATTAATCTTCAGTTCTTTCTATTCAAACACAGTAGTAGGGTCTTATCTATGGTTTCAGTTACCCACAGTAAACTGTGGTCTAAAAATATTAAATGGAAAATTCCAAGCATAAACAATTAATAACTTTAAAATTGAACACCATTCTGGGTAGCATGATAGAATCTCATGCCATTCCACTCCATCCTGCCCAGAACACGAATCATCCCTTTGCCCAGAGTATCCACACTGCATATGGCACTGCCAATTAAGATGTGCCAAAGAGAAGCACATCTTAATAAATGTAAAATGCTTAAGTAAAATGCTTCCTTTAAATGAAAAAGTAAAAAATTCTCAATAAGAGAAAATATCACGTGCTGAGGTTGCTAAGATCTATGGTAAGACCAAATCTTCCATCTGTGAAATTGTGAAGGAAAAATAAATTTGTGCTGGTTTTATTGTGACACCTCAAACTGCAAAAGTTAGGGCCACAGTGTGTGATAAGTGCTCAGTTTAAGGCAGAAAAGGCATTAAATTTGTGTGTGGAAGACATGAACAGAAAACATGTTCCGACTGACAGCAATGTGTTGTGCCAGAAAGTACGGAGCCTATACAAAGGCTTCAGCGAGAGAGAGATTCCCTAAAACGAGTGACCACATTTATATAACTTTTATTACTGTATATTGTTATAATTGTTCTATTTTATTATTAGATATTGCTGTTAATCTCCTACTGTGCCTAACTTATAAATAAAACTTTATCATAGGTATGTATAGGAAAAAACACAGTACTATATAGGTTTGGTACTACCCTCGGTTTCAGGCATCCACTGGGATCTTGGGAATGGATTCCCACAGATAAATAGGGACAGCTGTATCCTCACAGTATTCATTTGTCTCACTTTGCATTCAATTCCCAATTCTTTATCATTAAATCTATAATTTCTCTGAGTGAGAGATATTCTATCATTACTTCATATTTGAAGTTTATAAAACCAAACTTGGGACCACTTCTACCTACTTTAGCTCTATTTCTACAAATACTAATGCACTGGCATTGCCAATGTCTTGCTGGGACTGAAATTTCATGTTATCCTTTGAGTCCCTCCCTCAGCCTAGTCCCACAAATCTATGTCAAATGTCAAGTATTCCTTCTTTCTCAAATCTGTCACTTCCTTTTCATTCCTATTTCAGGCCAAGCTCAGGCACTCTGTGCTTTAAGCCTGGGCACAGTCATGCTACCTGTTCTGGTCCTTCTCCAAGTTATTTCACACAGCACCCCATCCAGTCTTTCAAACCTACCATCATTTTATTACTCTCTACTTTAAAATTTCCAAAGGCTCTTTATTCCCTTTATCATAAAGTACAAAACCCTATGTCTTCTGCAATCTGGTCCACAGTACATTTATAGGACCACAGAACATCAAAACTGGAAGCCTTGAAATCATGCATCTAAGGAAACTAAGACTCAACAGGGTGTCTTACTCTGGCTAAAATCAAAATGTACCAGAACGTAAACATAAAAACCTAGATCAATATTTCCTAAATTTGCCTGATTATAACATGAATTGCACCAGGATGCATAATATACAGACTGCCAGACCCTTCACCTATAAATTCTGATTTGGTAGGTCTGGGTATGATCACAGGAATCTGTGTTTTTTAAGAAGCACTAGGTGATTCTCATCTTCAGGGAAGTTTGAGGAAACCTGACTGACCTAGATCTTGCAAATCATCTATATATTTTAACTACACCAATCTTATCTTTCAACTACTGTCCTATAAACATTCTGTCCTACCCAGAAAGCTCTATACAGTACCTCAGGTAATACTATGTTTAGTGGTTACATCATTCTTCCACCCCACCCAAACCCCCAAACCTACCCATTCTTTCCTATTTTAAGTGTTTCAAAATCTTTTGGCTGGCTTAATCAATGCTTTCCATAAAACCCCAATAATCAAGTATTACGTAGATTTCATTTTTTTTTAAGTATCCTGCTAAGAACAACAGAATATCCAAGATGGAAAATATGTAAAAAATACAAATTATTAACATAGGTTTTAGCCTGAAAGATAAAAACTAGTTAATCAGCGAAAAAAAACAACAAAACAAAACAAGCCAAATTATTTTAAACCCTGAAATCAGTATCTCTCACTTCCGTTGTACCACTATAACCACTATACTTCATCACCATTGGATGATTGGATGTGTAGCAATCATGGCACTTAATGAGGTGGGGGTAGGGTGGGCAGTAGAAAAAAATATGGATCTAAATATGTTTTAAAAAATATACCTAGAGTCTAGATTGGATTCTTTCCTCTACGGTCACACGCTTTTCATAAAATGAGGAAAAACTCATTCCATGTCAGCTTCAGCTTCTCACTGATTTCCATTTAAGTTATAACCTATAATCTACAATAAAATTAGCTGCTGATAAATAAGATACTAAAATATAACTTCATCAATGAATCTGAAATAGACAGTCTTACCAAGTAAAAAAGCCCCAGACAAGGAGTAAAATTATTAGACCACTACACTTACATACAAAGGAAGGCTCCCCAGAGACATCTGACTAAATCTGACTTTACAGTTAGTACCTAAAAACAAATTTCTAGTACAATATGGATTTATATTGGATCTTAATTTTTCTTGTCACCAAATATCCCTAAATTAGTTCAGCAAATAAATACTTATGATGTTATTAAATGGTCTAAGATTTAAATTATTAATATAGAGCCTTAATAGTTGCAGAGTAGGCCCTGACATAACTTTTCACTCATTTTTAAAAGCTGTATTTATTGTATTATCACTACTATTTTTACTTATCAAAAGAGTGTATCAATTCACCTTTCATTTATATATAATGCTAATGGTCAGAAGGGTGAAAAAAAATTCTTCTCTTTATTAAATTCACATGTAAAGAAACTATAAAGGTAAAAATCCAAAGCTGTATTGTTTTCTAATCTTTAAGCTATATCTCAATATGAACTCAATCTTAAACTCACCTTTTCCCCACATTTCCTTATTGAACAATTTTTTTTAAAAGATATTATGAAGGTTACTATAATTAGCTCCATACACTGCTTTTAGAAACATTATTACGAATCTTGCTAGCAATATTTTTGTAGAAGGGTATCTTTTTAAAAAATTATAAAACTTGAATGTGGCCAGAAAAGAATTGCTTGTGTGGAGTGTCTATTTGGATTGCTTAACAGCTCTAATAATTTTTAAGATAATTTATTATTATGTGGCCAGATATACATAGCCTACCAGGTTTTTTTTAATGGCACATCTACATAATACTTTTAAAATATCCATTACAGTCAACATTTTACCACTTACAGGCTTAAATTCTTACACAACGATCCACTGAGATTTGAAAGGATCTAGGCTTTCAAGGGGGAGGAAAGACGACCAAGATCAATGATTGGTTATTACAAGGACAAAGGTTAGTGCCTTAAATATAGACACGCATTACAAATTATTGTGTATATACTTTAATAATTTCAAGATATATGAAAATGTAATCTAATTAAAAGGAGGCTGGTAATAATTTTAAAGGCTCAATAAGATTCTCAAAAGAAAACAGGCTTTTGCAAACGCAGTACCTTGCTACCTATAAACCTTTGGATAGGATTTCAACTATACCAACTCAGCCTTTTAAAAAAATACTTAGTCACAGAAAATACGTCATTATGGAATACAAAAATAGCTATGTAGATTTATCACACCAAAGTGACCAACAGATGAAATATGTTAAAACTGTACTGTTTAAAATGTGCAAGATTAAATAGAACCTAATCAAATATAGGACTGCGAAGCCTAAATCAAATGCCAGTGAAACAGAACAGCATGACATTTTCTCATATATAACCAAATGTAAAAACACATTTGAAAGAGCTGTTTTAATCCTTTACTCTTAAAGCTTTCATAGGTTTCACTTTCAATCCAGAATATATCTAAACTGCAAAGCTTATTCATAGAAATATATTACTGGTCACATAAAAAAACTGAATAGAAGATTAAAAAGCACATATACCCTTGTCCTTCCAATTTTTCTTCTGACCGTCCATCTCTTGTCACGATCTGCCCTCCAGATGCAATTATCAATTATGCATACCAATAGAAAAGCTGTAACTGCAAAAATCTACCCCCTGAGACATGAAATATCCGTTTCCTCTACCGAAGTCTGCAGTCTCCTCTGCTGCACAACTGCAGCAGGGCTGAAGTCACCTGACGTCTTCTGGGTGTGGAGCAGTCTGACGCAGTGCAATCTGTAACTAGGCTACTAATACTCAGGCACTATTGCCTTCCTTCTGTTTATTGTTCTTGTCTTTTGCTAGTTGCTCACACCAAAAGGAGCTACTTTTGCAAGGGGGAGGGGCAGCCTACCAAAAGAAAGAAAAGAGGGTTGTTCTTTTGGCAGTTAACCAACGAATGTATTTGAAGTACACTTGAGGCCATGTACGGTTTTTGGCTTTGCTTTGTTTGAGAGATTGGTAAATTATACCGCTGGTTTTCAGTTTCATTTAAAACTCTAAAATCAGTGGTTACCTGTTAAGGAAAAAATGGACTGATTGCAAAGCTTATTCATAGAAACACATTACTCACCACATAATAATTTTAAAGGCTCAATAAAATTTCTATTCAGAAGATTGAAAAGCAGATATACCCTAGTCTTTCAAATATTTCATCTGCCCTCCAGACACAATTATCAATTATGCATACCAATAGCAAAGTTGGAATAGCTTTTTAGCTTGTATTTCAAGCCTGGGAAATGCTGAGTCTCTTTTTACTTTCTCCTTAAAGCATTCAGCATTTTGCACCCTTTTGAGGGTATAAGCAGAGAATCACAAAGTCAAGTTATTTATGTTTATTTAATAATACATGCTACTTCAATAGAAAAAAAAGCTTTTATTCAATTTCAACCATCTCATCTTTCTAATACAATGCTATTTTTCCTTCTCCAATTATGACAATTCAGAGAGTTACAAATATACACTTATTCTGAATTATCCAACTCAACCTTTCAATAAATATCTATTAGACACCACTGCAGGAACTATAATAGACTTAGCTTGAGGAGAAATATTTATGTGCTAATTATATCAATTTGTCTTGGGAAAATGATTCAAGATCAAACTAAAATTTTACTGATAAATACACAAAAAACAAATCTATGTACAGAATTTCTAAAATTTTTGTTCAACTTTATAAAACCGGCATTAATTCCAGTACAGAATATTAATCTTTACTAATGTTCCACAACTGGTTTAATGGATGCTACTATCTGGCTAGGCATATGAAGCAACATATAATGACAAATCACCTAAAATATTTTTAAATGTGTGATATGACGAAGTATAAGATATGCATCCTATGTACAAAAGTACATACTGCTCAACACTACACAGCTACACTAAGATAGGTATAATATATATCCTGAAACTTGCTGTGAAACATGTGGGCTGAAAACCCTACAAAATCCTCAATATCAGAACTGGCCTGAATATCGATAACTCAGTTCTTTCCTTATCTACCTCTCTTACTGTAAGCATAAATAAAGCAAAGCTACTTTTAAAGAGAATCCAGTATTCTCAGCTCAAGAGTGAATATTTAACTTTAAACTTTATTCAATGGACCCTTGCATAATGTGATATTTGAGAACCCTGTCACCAAGTCATACCATAGCTGAAAATATCTGGCCTCTCCATGAACAGTTGAAATCCCAAACTATTCAGTAAGTACAAAATATTTCCTAATAATGAATCCCGTAAAACTGAAGGCCAATAAATAGGTTAGCATTAGAATAAAGCATTCAAAAACAGCACCCAAAGAGTTTCAAGTCAGAGATTACTACACTAACAGGAGAGGGGGGAAGAAAGATTTCTTGAGATACGGGTATTTACTATTTAAACTGTTTACATCTTCTGGCACTTGTTCAACAATTTAAAAAAATAGTCTGAGAGGGCAAGAATGTGTAATAATATCCATTCATCTAAACATTAAATATACTTAATAGCTCCCCTGGCAGATTAAAAAGGCAAAACAGGAGCCCTGGAAGTTCAACTTTACATAGTGACATCTAATTCTTCAGTTTATATAGGCTTTGCAATTTAGGCTATTAAGCTTGCAGCAAAAACTAGCTCATATAAATCAACTGAAATTCTGCCCATTTCTTTCTTAGAAAAGTTTTAAAACTAGGGTTCTGTTTGGTAAGCTAAGCAAAAAAATGCTTAAATTTGAAATTTTGATGAGACAAATTTGTTAAAAATATAAAGCTATATGGGCTATGCTTATTGTGAGGATCAAATGAATTGGTGTATGCAAAATGCCTTAGGGCAGTGCATGACCAAAAGTAGGCCCTATGTAAGTGTTATTTACCCTTATTATGCTAAAAATAATAAACAAACTACAAGGGACAAGACCCTTACAACACATCTAAGAAATGATATATATTAAGCCATCTAATTCTAGGCAATAACCCAATACCTTTAATTTAAAATCAGAAGTGCCTATACACACACTAATCACTGTTCTTTGCAGTATAGCTGTATTATTCTCTAGCTGAGGAAACCTTATATATGGATAGTTTATAGGTCCTATTCCACATTAAATCCCAACCTCACAGGCAAATAAAGGACATAATCTGTTGTTTGAAAAACCCCAAAACCCCAAGACATTATTTGTTTGCCTTCAAATATTTAACAAAAAGTTTTTCAATTACAATTTTCAAATAGATCAGATACATTCCCCACTTGTCAAACAGCACTTTGATTATCTGGGACAGGAACCTATCTCCTGTTAAAAGAGAGGATTCCTAAGGAGGGGAAAACAGTAGAGTGCTTTATTTATAATGCAGGTAAATAAAAGTGTTCTCTAATTCTAAGTCCTACTGCACATTGCTGGGAAGGGGGAGGGGAGGAGATAGTCTCCTTTTCCTGAAATCAAAATCAGCCATTACACAAAACTTTTGAAATAAACTGTTCAAAGTTCACGTTTGGCAACTCCTCAATGTCCGTATCCCAAGTACCTCCTCCAAAAGTGACAAAAACCAATGAGGAAAACATCCCCAAGTATATCCCTAACTCCTAACCATGCTCTTAAATTTCCTCCATTCTTTCTCTCATATCTCAAATTATAACTATTTTCTTAGTGCACTTACCTCATTAGTAAAAATTACATGACTATATCAATTCCTACTAAAGAATAAAAAAACTCTTTTCTCTATCACCCTCTCATAAATATTGTGTGTGTTTGGTTTGTATCGAAGTGGCAGGATTTCAGACATTAGAAGGCTGTATTTTGGAACAGGCAGAAATATGTAAGCTGTAGGTCTGCCCTTGCCAGTTCTCCTAAGATTCTTCCTTTTCCATTTCTTTCTTTACTCTTCTTCTGAACCCCAGACCGACTCAGGTTTTGTTTTGCTTTGTTTTCTTTACAATGTTTAGAGATAAAAAGAAATAAAGTAGGAAAAGGCAGTCATTTGGATTGAAAGTACTACTCCAACCTGGGGATTGCTTGTATACAGTTCTTGATAGCTAAAATAGTTATTTCCACTTCCAGCAATAGAAAACAGCATTTTTTTTTTTAAATAAACAACTATAGCTACAGGGTAGTTTTGAACTTATTTCAAAATTTAATTCTTCTGAGCTATGAAATTAAACATATGTCTCACTACTGAAAGGTATTACACAGCACGGTTTAATATGCTGTAATATAATGCCCTCTATGGACTAAATTATAGCATTTCAACATTAACTACTGAATTGAACCTTAAGACATGGAGAAATACTTTAGTTTAGAAAATGAATGACAATACAAGTTAAAATGCCCCCCCCAAAAAATGAGCATTTTAGAATCTATAAACAATTCTGCATAAGTTGCTAAAACATGAATACTAAAATCCACAGAAAGAAACTGAAAGTGATACTATTAAATGAGAACGAATTTGTATTATAATCTAAAATAAATATACAGATATTCCAAGAGCCAAAGCATTTTTCAATTTGGAGTTAAAAAATTAAGTCATTAGGCTCTGAAACCTTAAAAACCTTTAAGTTTTCATTAAAGTACACAGGTTTGGGGGAATCCTTAAAGTCATTTCGTAATGTTTATAATAGCATGATTTAAGCATTTGTTTGAGTGCAATATGTCAAGATTCAAAATTCTTTTATAAAGTGATTTTTAGTGTGAAGCAAATATCCACACCTCACTAAATTTCTCTGCCCAACTGAATATATTCCACATGGTCAATTATAGAGTATTCCATAGATCTCATTTTCTATCTACAACACTAGATGGCACCAACACCCACAGGACAGTTGATTGTCCAACCCAGGGCATGCAATCTGGCAGTGTTAATTTTCTGTGTTCCCTGGTGTTCCTGTGTTCCCTAGGATTGTTTCCTGGTACTAGGGAATTAGATCAGAGTCTGTTGGGAATAGGAAAACAACTTCACCACCAAAAAAGCATGTGGGATAAAATGATCTCTGACCAGAATTCAAAATCAATTTTAAATAGATCAGAAATAAATGTAAAAATGAATCTATAAACAGGTAAATAAAATTAGATTTTCCTATATGAAAACTTAAAATGTCCACTGAAATGTAAAGCAAAATAAAAATTTTTAGAAAACTGAGGGAAAGTGTAACATGACAAGAGTTTGCAACCTTTGTGTATAAAGAACTCTCAAAATTAGAGATGAACATCTAAATTTAAAAATGGGCAAAGGTTATGAACAGGCAATTCACACAAAAAGTACAAATAGCCAATAAATATATAGAACATGTTCACCTTCACACACCACTTTAATCTATCAAATTCTTAACAGTTGTTCTTATAAAATGGCAAGTACAGAATGTTTGAAAGAATATGTAAGAAATAAGTCATAGTAAGTGACTCTAGGAAGGAGCACTAAGTGTCCACTTGAGAAAGAAGACCTATTATCACCGTACTTTTTGAATTTTGTATAACGTGAAAGTAGTATCTATCCAAAACATACATATGTCAATAGGTGTTTTCATTAAAAATGCTCATACCAATGTACCTAGGGTTTTATCTCTAGTTATTTATAGGAAAGAATAATTCAGAGATATGTAAAACATATTTAAATATTGAAAGGTTTATAAGAGTATTTAAAAATAAAAAAGTTGGAAACAATCTAAGAGTCCAGCAATAGCAAACTGGTTAAATTATATACCCAATCCAAGAAACACTAAGCATTAAAAAATCATGTGGCAGAAAAATAAAGAGACGGAAATGCTGGCATTATATAAGGTATTACTAATTTTTAAGAAAGTTATAAACAATATGTAAAGTATAATCCCGATTTGGTAAAACACTTATTTGTCACTGCATTTGTAAAGTATCCATATGCACAGAAAACAGACTAGAAGAATACATTCTAAAATATTAACAATAATTTTGTCTGGACAGTACGATCACAAATTATTTTCATTTCAATTTTTTCTATTTCTCAGATTCTACAATGAGCATATATTACTTCAGATTGCTTCATATACTGTTGCCCTGACTTCACTGATAGCAGATCCTTGAGAGAAATTCCAACTAAAATTACTGAAATTCAAAAAGATTAACATATTTGCCCAAGGTCACACAGCTAATAATTGATAAAGCCAGGATTAGAACTCAGGTCTGAAAATGCCCAAGATATAGTTTTTTCAACCACACTATATTTAGCAGTATCTATCTTTTATGGTAGATAAAATAATAAATAGTTCATATTTATTTTCAATATGTATTAAGCACACAGTAAGCACTAAATGAGTCACTAACATGCCATATATGTTTTAGTAAATATAATACATTATTTTATTAACAATAGTTAGTTTCTAGCTACACTGTTCATTTACTAAGTGCCTTCCAGTTGAAGGTTATTTCTACTCAATTTATTAAACATTTAATTTTTTTCTGAATACTTAAATTTCTTCCTTTTATCAGATTAACTACTCATTGTCATAAAGTCCAACTAATAATTATTTTAAGTGTCTTAAATATGCTCATAAAAATATTTTTAATCAAAATACTAAACCTTAATATCTACAGTTCTTTAGTGTGAAAGCTCAAAGGCTATAACTTTTTTTTTACTATAAGAAAAATGTTTGCCCAGCCGGCGTGGCTCAGCTGTTAAGCATCAATCTATGCTCCAGGATCATGGTTCATTCCCCGTCAGGGCACATAACTGGGTTGTGAGCTCGGTCCCCAGTAGGGGGCGTGCAGAAGGCAGCCAACTCTCATCATTGATGTTTGTATCTCTCTCTCTCCCTCTCCCTTCCTCTCTCTAAAATCAATAAAAATATTTTTTTTTAAAAAAGAAAAATGTTTTAAGTCATGAACACCATCAAAAAAAGCTCTTATTCATGAACACATTTAAAATATATATAAATTTGCAAAGGGTAATTTTTAATTCTTTACCTAGATAAACGGGACCTTTTTAAGTGAGTTCTTCATTATGGCAATACTACTTGGTTATTCCTTGACATCACATAGCTTAAGTATAATAAATAATAAACTTGTAGTTGGTTTACACTTCACTCACCAACAGTTCCAACAGGTCAGCAAAACACAATCTATATTCAGATTATGAAATGAAACTATTTTGTGCATTAGTGGCAAACTAAGCAACCAAACAAACATATATTAAGCAATCACTATCATGAAGTCAAGCTCTCGGTGGTCTAGATAGAGACCAGGAGACATTAGCACCTTTCTTTATCAGTGAACCAACATAGCAGTTGTCCATCACAATAGGGTTACTCAGTCTCCACAGGGAGCAACAGAATGTGACCCTCATTCTGATACCCCTACATGTGGAAGACCATGTGAGAAAAAGTATATGGTAACCAACTTTCTTGACTTTAAAAAAAGTCTTGCATTAATTAATGCCCCCAATACAACAGGTATGTAATAAAAGCAGCTTAGTTACCTGCTAAATTTAGGACTATAACTGCCTATTTCAAAATGGGGAAACTGAGAAGGGGACAAAGCCTAGGCTGGAATCCCAGTTCTCCATCTGTTGTTAAAAAGGTCTTTGTGGAATTGTATAAAAGGTAATATAAATAAGAAAGCCCAATGTCTGGAACATTGTAGAAGCTCAAAGTATTGTGCTTACTATATGTACTATGTAACCCTGGGAAAGCTACTTAATAGCCCTAGACTTAAGTTCTGTTATCTATAAAATGGTTCCTTCTTTCAGATTATGGTGATGAATAATGTGAAAGTGCTTGGTGCTTAGATTTGCCATAAATGGCAACCTCCCTTTTCCAGGTAAAATGAGAATTCAGGTCATTTTCTCATACTTTCAAAATTTTCAATTTAAAAACCTCCCAGAGAGAAAGCAAACTGAAACAAATTAATCTAACTGTATTTCAAATGAGTATTATACCCACACTAAAGGTGGGAACAAGGGAGAAGGAAGGCCGGACTAATCCAAGTAACTTGTATTTGACAACATAACGTTCAGTCTTGGGCAAGGTTGGGAAAGATTTGCAAAATGATCCTCAATTATTTTATTATGTTTATTATAATGACATTAGAAGGCATTCTAAACTGTTTTAGATATATAAAAGGATTAAGCTAATGAGTAAGTAGAATGGTGGTTTTAGGAACAAGGGTTTTCACTATAGAAGGAACATATATATATGAAATAGAAAGAAATAATCCTCTGGGAATGGACTGAAATTGGTGGTATCTGCGTGAACTCATAATTTCACAAATATGTGTATGTGCTTATGTTTATTTGTATGTATGTACCTATATAAGCGTTTCCTAGCTCTGTCCACTGAAAGGGCTAAAATGGAAAGGAGCATAACTAGTAGTAAGGAGCATAATTAGGTCCAGCTCTTGATCTCTAATACCATTCCCCACTAAGTGGAATCAGGGATCCTTGAAGAAATGCCTGATTCCAGGTCTGGGAGCACAATAGGCATAAGATGCGCCTACATTTTGCTATGTTACAAAGTAAGAAGTGCTTTCCTCTACCCCCCAAAAAAGACAGCTGCATGTCCTTGAGCCAACCTGACAGGGATCCTCCAAATCTGAGACAATTTACAACCAACATAAGTCAGTACAATAATGAATTATAAACCATTGGGAGGAAAACAAATCCATGGATCCATACTGATAATTAACTAATTAACTTGTGGAAAAAGAGGACTCTTGTTAACAGTAGAATGCCAAGGGTTGGTTGACAAATGTAGGAGTGTTGGAAATGAAAAATCATCATTTTGCAACCTTACTGGTAAAGACTGACTCAGGCAAAAATCATCAAGGGATACTAAATCTAGGGAGGAAATTTTGATGAAGAGCAGGATATTTGCATGATCTGAAAGTGTTGCCCCTCAGACTGCTTATTAGCTGTAGGGAGGAAGAAAGACTATACAAGGGACCACCTTGGAAACAGGGACACCTTGACCAGATGTCAAAATCAACCTCATCAATGAGGGACTGATGGATAGTGGGTACCTCCAGATATAATACCATGAGAGGGGCACTACACATCTTCGTTTTGGCCATGAATCCATAACTTCAATATAATCACTAAGAAACATCTGACAAATGCAAAATCAGGAATGTTCTATTAAAAAGTTGAGAGGGAGAAGGGCCTGTGTTCTTCAAAATGTTAATGTCATAAGAGATAAAACCTGCAATTGTTTAAGATTAAAGGAGCCAAAGGCAACATGACTGCTAAATGCAAAACTTGACTGCAGACTGGATTGTGTAGTGGGGAACACTCTAAAGGACATTATGAGGTCATCTAACATACTGGAATATGAATGGTAGATTTTAAAAATGCATTGTATCAATATAAACTTATGAAGTTAATAGCTGGACTGAGCTTTATGTAAGAGAATATCATCCCCTTTTGATATATTTACAGTAAAACAGAATGTATATAACTTCCTCTCAAATGGTTCAGAAAAACAAGAATGTATTTTATGTATCCCTATCTAGTTACCTATAGAAAGAGAGATCATAAATGATAAAGCAAATGGGGAAAATGTTAAAGGGTGAATTTAGATGAAAACTACAGGATACTCTTTGTACTGTTTTTATTTTTGCAATTTTAATTTTGGGTAGAAAGACTGATTTTGTAAGAGATGGGCAAGATACTATGATGCAGAATTTGATCCTGTATTGATATTTTTTCATGACAAATTTTATCCAAAAATATCAATATATATTTTGACATGTTATATGAACTGAACGTTGCATGAGAGCAACACTCTGTCTTAGTCTCCATCTTTTGATCCTTGGTCTTCACCTACACACTATCACCACCACACTGCTCTGGGCTTCTCAGATTCTTCTTTACTGTTTTCTTCTAAAGCATTTCACTGTGCTGTTTGGAATCTACATTGCACTGTGAACCATCTCCCCTAATCTTCAACTTTACTCAAGACTCCTTCCATTAACTCCCTTCACTAAAACCTAGCTCCTCCTTGAGGATACTGCTTTCCCTGTGAACTCTCAAATAAACGCTGTTTATTCTGTACCCTACATATCTGAAGTAGAGAAAGGGAAGTCAGTAACCTTGCTCATGAATACTACTATCTAGACAACTGTTTCAGAGGCCTTGGGCAAAAGTCTTAGCTATTCAGCTACATCATTCATTATCTTTCCTTACTGCTTTCATCTATCATCCTGCCAGTTGCGTCACAGCCCCTTTACCAAAGTCTTCCCCCTAGCTCCTAATCCTCCTATCTACCCCAAGTCCTGCCATCATCCTGGGTGATTTCATGTGTAAGGGCAATCCAACATCTTGGCCTCCTGGTTTACTTGACTTGACTTCTAGCAACTTTCACACCATTCAAGTTTAGCCCTTGCCTCAAGGCCAAGCCCTGGCTATTAACAACCTGAAATTATAAATTTAACCTAACACACATGATTCTACTTTGACTACAACCTCCTATCAACCACATATTCATATTTATTCCTACCTCTCTTGGTTCTTAGATCTAATCCGGACCTCAAGTTCTTCAGTCTATTCTCTTATCTACGAACTCCCTCTCTTCTCCTCTTTACATTCTTCAACTTAGATAAAATCCATCACTTCAAAATACTCTCTTGCTATTATACTCAACTCCTTTCACTCACTGTCTTTCCATTGGGCCCAAATACAACCTTGAATCAATAAAACCATTTGCCTTCTCTGAACCAAGGCTGTTGGGCATAGTTAAAAGTCACCTTACCACTCAGCCTATCCTTCAACCTTGACTGGGCTCTTAATGCAATACTTTTGTTTCCCTACTCAGAGGGTATTTCAGACCACTTCCACCCAAACATGTTCCAGTTCATTCTCAGCAAATGACATAACATATTGCTTTAAAGAATAAACATAAACAACCCCTCAACTTCCAGCCACAAAACCCTAGCAGTATCAACACCAATAATTTCCCTTTTTTTTACTATAATCAAAGTCCTTCAAAATTCTTCCTCCTCTATAAGCTAATTCCTCCACCTGAGTTCTGGATCTCATCCCTTTCCCTCCCGGCTCTCTACAAACCCCTTTAATTACACCTTTACTCCAAATCTTTAAAAAAAGTGTGGGGGGGGCCTTCCTCAACCCTATACTCTCCCTCGCATTGCCAACACTCTCCATATTCTCAAACTTATTAAAAAATTATCAACATTTACTATCTATTTTCTAAAATCTCATTCAGTCCTCAGGCCCAGCCCTGCCCACTCACACTACCTGCCACTATCAGGCCAACATCTTCCCTCCTTTTCAATAAATTCTCAATCCTGATCTTAAGTGAGCTAGTATTTGGTAATGCTGACCAATCTTTCTACCTTTAAATCTTCCTCTTCTCTTGGTACTCCCTGGTTGATCTGTTACTATCCTGGGGCCCATGGCAAATGTACACATACAAGCAATCTCTCTCAAGAACTTCCTAGGTATAATATCCATCACTTCTTGGATGTCCCCTAGATACCTTAATACCAATATATTTAAAACTTATTTATCTTCTCTCCCTAAAACCCACTTCACTCTTTCAACTTCCCTAACTCAGTTTCTCATACTGCCACCCACATATCTGCATATATGGAGTCATCTTTAACGCCTCCCCTTATCCTTCATGTTCATATCCGATCAAACCTCAAGTCCTATGTTGCTATACTCATCCCATTGCATTAATATTCATAACTTCCTCTTTCTTAAGAGTATAACAACAATCTCTATGCTGGTCTCTCTGCTAATAGTGCTACCCATCTCTAATACGTAAGTATATTCAGTAGAATACACATAATCGCTACATATTTTTATAGAATACAAAGCTAAATTAGAATGCTAAATAAAAAAACGTGTGTGCAAAACACATTACAAATCAGATAATGGGAACTGTAAAGTCAAAGGAATAAATGAGAATAAGTATTTTTCAGAAAAATTCATAATAGCATACCTCAATTTACACTTTTCAACAAAATGTTCACCTTGCAGTAGGCATAACTTTATACCTATTACTGGAAAATATTGCATTACACTGAAATATTAGAAACATTACAGAAATGTTCTTTCATTAAAAATTTAAAAAGAATTGATTTCTTGGAAAACAAAAGTAAGTGCATCTGAAAATGTTTTAATAGCTCTTGCTCTTCATGCTATCAGGAAACACTGAAGCAAATGAAAAGAAATAGACACTGGAGCCAATTCTAACAAAATTTTTTTCTAGTTCCCTGGCAACCTACAAATGATCAATGAATAATTATGTGGAAAAGTTAAGAGCAAGGGTGAGTGATGAGTGCAAGAGGGGTAGAAAAAGCACTAAACTAAAGCTTTTAACTGAGACAGTAGAAAATAAGTCTATCAATGTGATATATTAGATACTACAAATGTAGTATACTACAAAAAATGTAGTGGAATGTTCCATGATAAGTCAAAAGGTGGCAAGAAAGCACAAAACAATGTATGGACTCATTACCTGAAGTTTTACTCAGCTCTGCTGAAAATATAGCAGATGGTGATCTGTTTTCTTTCTCTGTACCAGGAGGAAGTTTTTTCTCAGCTTCTTTCACAAGAACTTTGGGTTTAACTATATTGCCTATCTCTGTTTGAGTGGTCAAAGCAGATACATCTGGAGACAGTAAGGGCACCTTTGAAATATCAGACCTATCTTTGGAGACTTCATCTGGGACATGGACTTTATCTTCACCTTTACGTTGTACATTCTTGAAATAAAGGTCATGGGGTAATTCTGAGCGAGGCAATGACCCAGCTCCATCCTCAACATTAGCAATTTCACTTCTGTGGGATACGTCTAGGTCAGTGTATTCCCTGGCTAATTTAGAAGAATCAGTTCTAGAACTGACAAATGTAGGGAACTCATCTATAATCTCAATTGGAGATGAATCTGAAAATGTTTCACTCTCTCTCATTTTTGCTTCCTTAGCAATAAATAAGCCATCGTTTGAATAAACTGTAGTACTGAGCTCCTCCATCTGCAAAGGAGTTTTCTCCTTTTGGGTCAATGTTGGAACTTCACCAGGTGATAAGGTATCTTTTGTGGTGTCTAAATTGGGCTGAAAAGATTCCAAATATGGCTTTCCCCCCTTAGCTGGTGGTGAAGCTCTCACTTTTTCCTTATTTTCATGTTCTGTCACGAACTCAGATGAAGTTTCAATGAGATTTTCTTTCCCAAGTATCACAGCTTCATCTTGCTTTTGTGGAACTTCAGGTATTGAATCATCGCTAAATAAGTCAACTGGTTCAGAATCAGGTGAGGAATCTTCAACTAGCTCAGAATGGTCAGACACTGGCTGTGCAGCTTTTGCTATTTCTGAATAACTAGAGAAATCTAGAATTGGTTCAGTAGAGACCTTTGTTTCTTTAATTAAATCACAAGCAATCGATATATAAGGAGCTTCTGTTTCTTGAACAGCTACACTGATACTTTCAGGCTCTTTAACTCCTTCCTTTGTTCCAGATATTTTTTTAAGTGATACATTCATGGCCTCTTCATACGGTGGTGGATTTTCAGGCTCAAGTTTTATGCTTTCATAATTAACTGAAAGAGGAGCTTCTAATGGTGATGAACTGGGCTGCACTACAGAAGCACCAGCACTAGGAACTATAGAACTTAATGGTGCTTCCATAACAATGTCAGGCAAAACTGGTGAAGGAGTAGCTTCAGATTCTTCAAATGATGGGCAAAGTTGTGCTACAGGGTACAGTGACTCCTGCATAGCTTCTGATGTTTGAACCAAGTCCATTTTTGTTTCAAAAGCAATCTTTGTACCTGTAGCTTCATTCAACTCACTTTCGCATGCTTCCTGTACTAAATCTGGGGTTAGACCTTCAGGCATGTTTGCCACTACTTCCCCAGTCACCTTTGATAAACCATCTGTTGTGACATAATCTGTCTCAGAACCCTGTGTTGCTATAAGGAAAGGGTTTGATGATTTGGTGCTCGTATTCTTCTCTGTTACAATTTGGGCCTTTTTTTCTTCTATTTTTTTTTCATCTGTCTTGTTTTCTGAAGTATGATCTTCCAACACAGGAAAAATGTTTGTTGAAATGCTTCCAGCTGCTGTTGGGCTAAAGGGAGTACATGTGATATATGCCCCTGAACCATCTTTTACAGCTTCTGGTGTACTGGGAAAAGAAGTATCATCATTACTGCTTTCACTCTCTTTTTCATGATTTGTTTGGTCAACGCTATCGGCAAAACCACTCTCCAACTTCCTCTCTCTATTACTTGCAGGAGCTGACACATCACTGTCGTGCTTATTAGTACCTTTCACTTCCCATCCTCGTTCAAATGGTTTGAAGTCTGCGTATTCCTCCCTCACAGGAACTCCTGCTGTAACTCTCTTTTCATTAAAACTGTCCCTTGCTTTTTCTGGAGATATAATTTTGTTCTCTTCTTTAATCAAGTTAGCAAGGGCTACAGGTGACTCTTGTTGATTATGGAGGATGTTGTTACTAACTAGATCCTCCTCTTCATCTTTATTCTTCACAATTATTTCCTTCCCAGAGTTTGCGCCTGTGAAGGCACATTCTGCCTTTGGAGAGACACTGAACGATGATCCCATTTCTGAGTATTCCAATTCTGAAAACTCAGTTAAATCTTTGTCTACAAATGGATTTTTTGCCTTATCTGGAAACCCTTTAGAAGCTTCCTTTGAAGTTTCTTGAATTGTTCCTTTGGTGGGTAATACTGCTGGTAAATTACCAAAGTATTCATGCTCTTTAAAAGAAGTAGCTGAGAGAGGAGACAGAGAAGGAAGAGAAGCAGCAGTTTCAAGCAGGAAAGATGGGAAATCCTCTTGACCAGCGGAAACAGTGTTACCTGGCTGCTCCTTCAAGTCCATAATTTTTTCTGTGACCATGGACAGAAAGGAAAGTTAGAGAATGCCAGTGTTCTTAGAGTTAATCTAAGTTTTATTACAGATTCAAAATAGTGTTAGTAAAAACCTACTATTAACTAAAATTAACTGTAACACTTAATTAACAAATAACAAGTAGCTTTAAAAAATTAAAGCTACTGTCAATAAAACCTGTGTATGGCTACAGAGGTAATTTATATGCTATGCAAAAACATAAATCAGTCTAGTCAAGTATAATCACTAAAAAAGCTAATTTTAACTAGATTTAAAGGAAAAAAAGAGAATCTGAGAAGAGAGTTTGACTGACAGTGTAGAAAAGAAAGGATACTGAGTAATTAAATGCCACAGAGTGACATTCATTCACATGAAAGCCTTTCAGCTATAGAACAAGTACATTTTATTTGGAGAAATGGAATAGCCAATATGTAAATATAAATCAAGGGTCCAAGAATTCCTTACATATTTCCAATTATTAATCAGGTTCTGTCCATTTCTCCTTTGGACATAGCATATAAAGTGCAATTTCAACTTTTTCAGTAGACATTATCTGAATCATGCTAATTTTTAGTAAAGTCAAACTAATCTATACAGAGTTAACAAAACTAAAGAGTTAAAGTTAGAATACACAGAGGATAAAAGGCTCGCAGAAAGAACTTGCCTGCAGAGGAGTGTATCACAGGCTCAGATGCAGCAGGAAGAGCAAAAAGTGTCTCATCTGAAAAACAAATAGAATATAACCTCAGCAGAAATAAAGACAGATTTGAAAGGAGACAAGACAAGAGGAGCAAGCAAGGGTTCAGTTTATAATGAATTAACACAAAACTTCACCTACAGAGAAAAAGCCAAGATAGAAAAGAAAAAGTAGTACCATTAGTAGTACCATTAATTCCGATTAAATTACCATATATACTATAAAGTTGATTAAATGGTACCCATAGAACCTATCGGTTTTCAAGAGGCAATAACAACATGTTTATGTTAAAGAAACATCATGAACCATTTTGATGGCTTTAAGATACTATTCTTCTCACTTAATATGCCACATCGAAAGCCTTTACTCCCATTTTCAGATAATTAAATTATCTTATCCTAATCAAGCCAAAATTTAAGAGGCATTTAAAAAAAATTATGACACTTGATTAATCTTTCTTATTGGCATATGCTCAGTTCAGAAGAACTTTCAGAGAATCATGCATTTTCTTATTCCAGGTTGTCTACCTTTAAAGAAAAAGATTCTAAGAGTCACTGCACACTATTCTTTGAAGACATCATGAGTCCCATTACCATTGTCCAAATTACAAAGAAAATTCTAATTGTCATTGGGAAGGTCATTATTATCACCAGTCTTGTTTTAAAATTAACATTGAGGTACTTGTTACTCTAAGTTCTTTACATGCAAGAACTCATTTTACTCCTTGGATCCCTCTTGCTACAAGCATTGTTGTTAATATCCCCCATTTAACAGGTTAAAAAAAGCAACAACAGAGTGAGAGAAGTTAAGGAATTCACTCAAAACAACTAGTGAGTCTCAAGCAATTCAATTCCAGAGCCCATTTTTTTAACCACACTATATGCAGTATGTTATGGACTAAATATGTGCCCCCCCCCAAATTCTTAAGTTGAAGCCCTAATGTCCAACGTGATGGTATCTGGAATCAGGGCCTTTGAAACGTAATTAGGGTTACATGAGGTCATGATGGTAGGGCCATGGTAAGATAAGATCAGTGCCCTTATAAGAGATACCAGAGACCTTGCTGGTTACCCTTCCCATTCCCCTTCCCTGTCTCCCCATTCTTTTTCTGCACACACATGTCATGTGAGCATACAGTGAGATGGCAGCCACCTACTACAAGCCGAGAAGAGGTCTCTGAATGAAACCTACCTAGCTGGCACCTTGATCTTAGACTTCTTGGACAGTGCAAAAGAGAAGATGAATAAGCTTAAAGAAAGCAACAGAAAGAAACTATCCAAACTGAATCACATCAAGGGGGAAAAACGGGCTTGGGGGGGGGGGAGAATGAACAGAACCTCAGTGACCTGTGAGATAATCAAGCATTAAAAGCATATGTAATTGGAACCTCCCTCCCTGCAAGGCAATAGTGACTGACACAGAAAAAAATGAAAAAATTTAAAAAAATTAAAAAAAAAAAAAAAATATATATATATATATATATATATAAATAAAATGGACTACCATTTGACAATTGTGATGGAAAATGCCAACCTACAAATCCAAGAAGCAGAATAAATACGAACTGCAAAGAAATAAATTGTAAAGGTCAAATTGTTGAAAACCAAAAATAGAGAATATCTTTACAACAGGAAAAAGGCAAGGGAACAGGTATAAAAATGACCTGACCTCTCACTGGAAATAATTTAATCCAAAAGATAATGGACATCCTTAAAATGATGGAAAAAAACTGATAACCTAAAATTATATACACTCAACCATTATTATTCACTGATTCCCTATTTGCAAATTTGTTTTCTGGCTAAATTGGTAATCCCAAAATCAATACTTACAGCAGCAGACATGTACAGAGCAGCAAAACATTCCAGTCACCCAACACATGTTCCCAGGTGAGGTCAAACAAGGAAGCCATTTGTCTCCTTGTTTCACTCTCAGACTGTAAACAAGTGTTCTTTATCCAGCATATTTAGTGCCACATTTTTTTCACATTTTTGTGGCTTTTGTTCGTGATTTTACTGTTTTAATTGTTTCCTAAGTACAGTGCTTAAGTGCTGTCTAGTGTTCTTAACCACAAGAAGGTTGTTATGTACCTTACAGAGGTACATGTGTTAGATAAACTTCATCTAGGTATGAGTTATAGTGCTGTTGGCCACGAGTTCAATATTAATGAATCAACAATGTCTAGTAAATAATGTGCCTAAATACAAACACACATAAAACAAAGTTATATAGAGACTGGTTAACAAAAATGCTATGACTAGAGGTTCTCAGGGACCTAACCCTGTATTTCGCCTAGGGGCAATGATTCAGTATTTGCTAATTCAGCGTTTTCTGTGACTTTATAAAACATTAACTTCTGTATATAGCAAGATTGACTATACTCATAAACAATATTCTTAAAAAAACACACAATAAAAGTATTATCAGATGAAATATGAAAACAAAAGCTGAAAGAAATTATCACCAAGAGACCTGCACTACAAGAAACTTTAAAGTTCTTCAGACTGAAGGAAAATGACACCAGATAGAAATCTGTATCTTCATGAAGGAACAAAGAATGACAGCAAGGTAAATATATGAGTAGATACAAAATATTCTCATTTCTTAATTTCTTTAAAGAATAATTGATTTTTGAAGCTCAAATAATTACAATATACGATAATATCTGTAGAAGCAAAATGTATGACAATAAAAGCACAAAGGATGAAGGAAGCGATAAAAGAATAAAAACCAGATGGGACAAAGAGAAAACAAAGACTTAAATGAACCATACTAATAATTACAGTGACTGTAAATGGCCCCAATTAAAAGGCAGTTTTCAGAATAGATAAAAACCACACTATGTGCCATTTACAGGATATACACCTTATATATAAGAACATAGGTAGGTTAAAAGTGAAAGAATCTAAAAGGACGTATTATCCAAGGACTAAAGTAGATTCAAAGACAAGGGGTATTATCTTGAGATTATCAGAGATAAAGAGGGGCATTTGGTAATGATAAAGGAATAAACAGACACAACACTAAATAGCTATATAACATCACTAAAGGTGTACGGTAAAGGTATATAGGAAATACATGAAGCAACAACTAAAGGGAGACAAATCTACAACTTTTATTTAAAAATTTTAATACTCAACTCTCAATTAATTGACTACACACACATGCCTATAATCAACAAGGATATAGATGATTTAGATAATACTATTAATGAACTAACCTGACTTATAGAGCACTACAAACAACAACAGAATACTCATTCTTCTCAAGTACACATGGAACATTCACCAAGATAAACCATTTCCTGGTCTATAAAACAAGTCTCAATAAACTTAAAAAGACTGACATCAGTGTATGTTCTTTGACCACAATAAGACAAACATATCTGGAAACCTCTCAAATGTTTGAAATTAAACTACACAATTTTAAATAACCCATGGGTCACAGAATATATCACAGGGAGAATTAAAGCATATTTTAAATGACATGAAAATGGAAATTTGTGGGATACAGGTAAAGCAGACTGAGAGGAATTTATAGCTCTAAATGCTTTTAGAAGGATTAAATTCAAAGAGCTTCCACCTTATAAAACTAGAAGAAGAAAAAAAGAGCAAGTTAAACCCAAATAAGTAGAATAACAAAAATCAGAGAAGAAACCAATTATAGAAAGTCAGCAAACAAGAGAGAAAAATCAATGAAACCAAAAGTGAAGAAATCAATAGAACTGATAATCCGTAAAACTATCAAGAAAAAGAAAAGATAAAAAAACTGGTAATGGAAATAAAAAAGGAACTATCACTTTAGATCTTAAAAACGTAAGGAATCTATCCATTCCTTCTAGGCTGTCCCAATTTGCTGGCATAGAGTTATTCATACAAATGCCTTTCTTATTTACTGCTGTGCTCCGCTAGACCCTGAGATAATAATACATTTATTCAACAAAATTATGTACGCATCCAGCTCCCTGGCTACCCCCAACCCCCTCCTCCCACACATGGTTCCAAACTCTAACCTTTGCTTTTAGATTATTAGATTTCATCTTTGCTCTTGTGTATCATCTGTGTTGTTTTTCCCAATTAATAGTTCTGTTGTAATGTAAGTGCGTGAGAAGAAAGGCTCTAGAGTAAGACTATCTGGGCTCAACTGCCAGCTCCACTGCCCACTCCACTGCCTGCTGAGATCTCTTAGCCTTCATTCCCTCCCCTGTAAAATGGAGAAACAAAGTTTTTTGGAGATAGTTGTGAAAAATAAACAAGACAAAAAAGAGTGTCTCTAGTGGCCAGATCTTCTATCTCCAGAAGAGATGGGGTTGGGGGAGACTTATTTAGGGCAGGAAGGGGGTCTTTTGAAACTGTTCTAAAGCCTCATTGCTTGTGACCTTCTCTGTGTGCAGGTGAGTTCCATGATCACTCTCAAGGGCAGCATGCTATTGAGGATTCCTGGCAAGTCTAAATCTTCATATGTTCATTCACTTTTTGCCAAATCAAGGTAGACTGTAGCCTTCCTGTTTCATCCTTCGCTGATTTTTCTTGTTAATGAAGGGATGTGTCATATACTTGAATTAATGGCACTCTGGAGTGGTGCTAGGTATGAACAGGTGTCAGATGCTTTAATACTGGACCCATGTTTATGCTGAAGAGGTGATCCTCTATTTTCACTAGGATCTTGGTCATTCTCCTATTTGGATGCCTTTTTAATCTTAGCAAAGTACAACTGCTGATGAGAGGGACATTTTTCATTAACTTCCTGAGAATCATATTTCCAAAAAGGGGACTAAAGATGTTTGGAGTTATTTAAAATTGTGACTTTGAAGAGTTTATAAGTGTCAGAAAATTCTATCACCTTTGTTAATCTTCAAAGAGAGCAATATAATTATGAACAAGTTCATGCCAATAAACTAGACAACTTGATGTCTACTCATCAAGATGAAATAGACAAATACCTTGAAAGGCATACATTTCCAAAACTGGCAGAGAAAGAACAGAAAATATGAATAGCCCTAAATTACTTAAAGAAAGTATATGTATAACTTAAAATCATCTCCACAAAGAAAACACTAAGCCCAGCTGGCTTCACTAATAAAGTCTATAAAGTCTAAGGATGCTTACACAAACTCTTTTAACAAATAAAGAGTAAACATCTCCCAAAATGTTTTATAAACTTACACCCAGCAAAACTAGCAAAACCAGACAAGGATATTACAAGAAAATAAATTTACAGAAAAATACCCCTTACACATACAGGCAAAAATCTTTACCAATATATTAGCAAACTGAATCCAGTGATTCATAAGAAGTATATTTATTACCAAAAGGGTTTAAACCCAGGAATACAAGATGAGTTCAACATTCAAAGTTAAATAATGAAATTTATCACATTAACAGACTAAAAAAGAAAAGTCATATGATTGTCTCAATAGATGCCAAAGGCATCTGTAAAAAGGCATCTTACGTCCCTCTTACAACAAAAAATTTTTTAGAAAGAAAAAAGCTGGAAGTTACTTTAACAGTCTATAATCAATTGAAAAGAGGGGGGCAAAATCTATATAACTCAGTATTTCAAGTGTTTCCTATTAAACAGCCTAGAATACCTAATGTTTATGTTTTAAATCTTACATTTCACATAATTATAAGCTAAATTAAAAAATAAAATAAAAACCATGGGTTGGTAGAAAAAATATGTAATATCAATACTAAAAATATGTGACTTCTTTCCTAATTTAATCCATAAATGTAATGTAACCCACTATAATTCCAACATAGGGAGAGGAGACTAGATAAACTTTAAAGATCAGATAGAAAATTATACATGCATAGAGCAAGGAAAAATAATTGTGGAAAAGTCCTATCAACTAGTATTTTATTTAAAAGTTATAGCCTATGGCCCTGGCCAGATGATCGGAGGTTGTCCTATACACCAAAAGGCTGCGGGTTTGATTCCCAGTCAGGGCACATACCTAGGTTTCAGTTTGATCCCAGGTCGGGGTGGGTACAGTAGGCAACCAATCAATGTTTCTCTCTCACATTGATCTTTCTCTCTCTCTCTCTTCCTCTCCTCTCTCTCTAAAAATCAGTAAAAAAATCATATCCTCAGGTGAGGATTTTTTTAAAACAGTTATAGCCTATGTATGTGTGTCAGATAGGTACTGGACTTACTGGGGGATCACCTCCTAAGTTACATAAATGTTTAACCACTACCACTATGATGTACACCTGAAACTAATATAATATTGAATGTCAACTGTAACTGAAAATATTTTATAAAGTAATTAAAATAAGTAAGTTATAGCAATTAAAACAAAAAACTGGAACAGAAAATATTTCACTCATACTATAAGTATATGACAAAAGTGACATTTCAAAATAGTAGAGAAAATGGTGTTGAGACAAATGGACAATCATATTCAAAAATAAAATTATATCACTACTTCACTCTCTAGAACAAAATAAACTACATTTTAAATATTAAGATGAAATCATAAAAATACCAGGAGAAAACATGAGAGAAATTTTTATAAGACATATATATAAAACAAAGATCAGGTGCTCCTACATCTATAAAAACAACAACAAAAAAGTCAAAGCTGTGACCAGAAAAATTTACTGGCACCTAAGCCTAAAAAATATGGCACCTGAGCCAATTTTAACAAATACTGGGAAATATGAATTTAAAAAATAATTTGCTAAACCATTTACTAGTTTATCAATCTACTGTATTGGTATGGCAAAAGAAAAAAGGTACTTTAACACATTGGTGAGAATATAGGTTGGAACAACTCTTTGTAGAGCAATTTGGCATTATCTATCAACATTTTAAATGCATATAGCCTTTGAACCAGTGATTCTACTAGCATGAATTTATCTTACAACACAAGTATTACCAAAGAAGTTTATATAAGGGTGTTTACAGCAACATTATAACAGAAAAGGCTAAGAAAACCTAATCATCAACAAAAGGCTAATTAAATAAAATACGGTACATTCATATACCTTGTATATATAAGTAAATATACGCTTTAATTCATAACACTTGGGATTTTTATTGAGAGAAAATATTGTAGTAATTCTGGCTCTATACAGAATGTGAAGATCAGCATTCATCTGTTAATTTTTATTCATGCAACAAAAATATCTGAGTGTCTACACCACATCTCTGTGCTCAGCAATGCAGACATAATGTAATATAGTCCTTTTCCTCAAGGAAAAAAGGTAATACAGCCCCTTTACTCAAGGAGCATACAGTCTGGTAGAGACTAGAGATGAGTAAACACACCATGATCATATATATGGTATGATATAAATGATGAAGTAAGAACAGAATGTTATGGGAACACATGAAGAAAGTAACTTAAAAATTAATAATCACCATGTCAAGAAACAAAAACTCAGAAGCTTAAATGTGAAGTTATCAACTTCTCCCTTAGAGGTGAAAAGAATGATAAAGCCATCAGTCTGAGACCTTAGCATCAGTAAAGCTGGGTCTTGCCATCTTGCATGCCTGTGTCCACAAAGGTCACATTCACCATTTAAACACTGCTGATGAACTATGATTCTGCCCTTACAGTTCCCACATCTCTGGTGCTGTCACTCTCAGGGGGACTTCTAGTGTCTATATTTAGAAACAGGAACAAAACGTCTCAAGGACTGTACTATAAGAATAGTGTATCTGCAACATTTACTTCTACTAAATCAGTTTCCAAAGAATCGAGAAATATACCCATTTGGTTCGCACTTGCATCCTGGGCTAGCAAAGTACCTTTACAATGTGCCATTTAAATTGGGGCCTTGCATCAGTAGGGTTTCAAATAAATTGCTTTTAGGTATATTATGAAATAACTACACATAAAACAAAGCTAATTATTGGACAATAGATAATATGCCCCTTTTTAAAAATGTTTCATATAATATAGCAAATTTTCCAAGTTCACAGGGATATAGTATAAAACAGCATGTTTTCTAAACACTGTTCCACATAAATATTTATCAAAGACTCGATATATATTCATTACATCGTTCTAAAAAGGATTTGAGGTAGCTTGCTAGTTACTAAAAAAGCACTATAAATTTACATTGCTTCATAGGAACCAATCTGAAACATAATTCATCCTATCCATAAGGAGCATACCACTTGTTCCTAGTCAGGAAATTAGAAATGGCTTAACAAAAGAAATTATTCAGAATCTCTAAATTCATCAGTTCTATTCCTTGTTATCATTTGTTAGATATGTTTAAACATGGAAGGAAGATGGGGACTGAATAGTGCATGACATCTTCTATACAGGCATCTTATACTAAGATTTAAACTACATATCACTTAAAATCTTTTAACATTTCTAATATGTGCTCCTAAACCGATATAAATGATAATATAATAAATGGCTTTATAAAAAAAAAAACTAATAGTTTTTCATCTCCAAGATATGACCCTATACTTAAAGCAATATTCAATTCAAACTTCCATTGCAATATACAACTATGGACAGTCTCTGAAATTGATTTAATAAGCACCAACATTCTTTTCTTTGTATTTTCATTCATAGCCTCAAAGTCCTATCAATTCTTCTTTCATAAAACCTCTTTGTAACCTAACTATAAAAATACGGATTCACAACCAACCAAAGAAACCACACTTCCCTCCTACTCCATTTTCACTTAACTAGTAGTGCACGAGTTCAGGTTCTACTCATCTGTCTCAGAACTATTGCAAAAGCTTTCTAAATTAGTTGCCATGCTTTCCTTTCCAACCTATCTAGAATATGGTCACCAACTCCTTTTCTAACACTGCTTTCATGATGCCACCCATGCCTCAGTTCAGTCATCTCCAATGGCTTCCCAATGCCCAAAGCAGTAAACCAGAAGTAAAAAGCTACTTGTTAATAAGTTAATAGATTTTTCTAGTAAGATGAACTCTCAATCTCTAACAAACTTGATTTTTTTATTTTCTAAAATAATTTCCTTAAAAAGAAATTAATTATTAATGTACAATCAGGTACTCGTGAATGAAAGGATTTCAAAACGATTTACAGACTATGCAGATTTGTCTCTGTAGACCTAAAACATAACTTCCAAGAAATAGTATATCTAACCAATGCATGAAAACCTGTCTCAAAATCTTTAAATTTCATGGTAAATCTGCCACAAGTTTAATTGGCCTAGTCCCGGAAAGGAATCCAAAGGTTTCCCTACCTTAAGAATACAATCATTTTGCCCTTTTGTTCTCTAGGATTCAATTAGGATGCAGTACGAGGCTAAACCTGTCCACACAAACAGCAATTCCTCTTATTCGGCAGCTGAGAACCCTGGCAAACCTGAGCCCCCTTGGAACCCAACGCCCACATCCCATTTCCCGGCTCGGTTTCGCCGGTGCGGAGTTGCCACATCAAGACGCGGGTAAACTGGGCGGTGGCAGGACTTGGCCAGAACTCTCCCACCCAGCTCTCCACACGCCACGCCGCTGGAGGCGCTCTCCCTTCGCTGCAGCTGGGTCAATGTGGGCGCTTTCCAATGGTCAGCTCCCCACCAGCGCAGGAGGAGGGGAAGCGAGGGGAAGCGCATGGGGGCCACCCCGGCCAGGGAAGGGGTGAGGAGGGGGGCCAGGGCTGAATGCTGGCAAGCAAACTAGCAGCGACACCGCGCCTTTTCCCTGGGAGAAACCCAGACGGGGAGACAAAAGATTAGGGCGCCAAAGCCTTCCCATCCTCACCCCACAACCAGGCCAGCCCAGTGAATCCACAGCCCTACTTCCTCGACACACACCCAGCTCCTGCGAGAGGTGGGCGGGTGCCCCACTTCCGGGACGCAGTGGAATGGGGACCAGAGGGGAGAGCCTGGGAGCGCGCGGGGCGCACGTGTTACCCGCCGCCGGGACAGACAATAAAGAACCAGCCCGGGCTTCCCCCGCCGCCCCACCCAGCCCCTGGCAGCTCCCACCAGGGGAGGGGGGGACGCCTTCGCCCGGAGGTCTGCAGACAAAGCCCCTCGGGGCGGAGAGGGGGGCTCCGCCGCAGCTGCCGGGGCTGCACACAAAAGAGGGAGGGGCGCGAGGGGCGGCGCGAGGCGGGAGGGCCGGGCACTCACCCACGGAGCCTGAGGAGCCCCTGCGCTTGGGCGCGGCCGGCGTGGAGGGGGGCGCAGCGGGGGCCGGGGCGGGCGGCGTCCACGCGGGCTCGGCCTGGGGGCTCACGCTAGCCGGGGGCGGAGGGGGGGGCCGGGCCGGAGGCTCGTCGTCCTCGGGAAGCTTGGAGGACGAGACTGCGGCAGCGGAGGGTAGGGATGGCGCGGACGAGGCGGGACTCGGGTCCCAAGACTGATGCCTCTCCAGGGCGGCAGGGGGCGCGGCCGGCAGGGGTCCCCGGGGCGCCGGGGGCACGAAGTCATTGTCGAAGTCCAGCAGGGGCGCGGCGGCGGCGGGGGCGGCGGGCACTGGGGCTGCCGACAGCGCGGCAGCGGGCTTCCTCTCCAGCACCTCCAACTCCTCCAGGTCCTCGTCCTCTTCCTCCTCCTCTTCGTCCTCCTCTTCCTCCTCGTCCTCCGGTTCCGCCACGAACTGGTACTTGAACGTGGGCTGAGGCCGGGGCGGGTTGTCCGAGGACGAGGAGACCAGAGACGACTGGTCCGTGTCTTCCATGGCTGGCGGGTCGGAGAGGATGCTGCAGCTGCTGCCGCCGCCGGACGCTTTCCTCAGAGCCGCGGGCTGCGGTGGGGGTTGGGAAGGGCTGCAAGGGGCAGGGCCGAACGAGACGAGGGACCTGCCGAGGCGACGGCTCCCGGAACAATGAGACTGCTCCTCCTGCCTCCGCACCCGTGATGCGCCACCCGCCCCGTCCCCAGTTGCCGCCGCCGCCCAGGCCAGCGAAGCGGAGAGGCCGGCAGACTCCCCGCCCAGTTTGGCGTGATTCACCCTCCCCTGCTGGCATGGGCTGGCGCGGGAGGGAGGGAGCCAATCGGCTACGGAATAGACATGACGGACAACCAGCCGGCCCAACGGAAAGGAAAAGAGGGGAAAGTGGGTGTGGCTCTTTGCGCTTCCTCTCTCTTACTGGCTGGGTTGGGTTCGGTGGGTGGGGCTTGAAACTGGCCACCCCACCCTCCACCACCGGCAGCTCAGGGTAGGGGCTGGGGTCTGGGCCTTGCGCGCCGCGGAAGGTCGGGCTGCAGTTAGAGGATTGCGAAAGCGAGCCGGCCGCCTACCCTGAGGGGTAGGGAGGTTCCCGGCGCGCCACCGGAAGGGCGTTATCCCGGGGACTAGGGGTGGAAACTTTCCTTCAGGAAAGGAAAAAATCCCAGGGTGAACAAAGGTACTAACGGGACTGTGGAGTAGTCCCTAAGGATCGAAATATACATTACATCTTAAAAGATTTTGAAATAAAAGATTATATAGTTCTAGACTTAAATTCCCAGGCCACGTTATCACCACTACCATCACCACCTAAAAATAAAAAAATAAATTTCTGACAGGGGTAAGATCACTGGTAGTCCAAATTGCAGACCCTGGGTTAGGGGGGCAAAGCAGAGCTGGGCTGACCATCTGGGGCCGGGCGGACCGCGTGGAAGTCCGCTCACCTCCTTCCAGGAGGCTTGAGATCTGCTGGATGCTCGACTCACACGGGGTGGGAGGATGAGTCAGTCACCCAGAGAGGGAAGGGAGAGAGAAGTGGAAACAGAACGGCGCCTGGGAAGGCAATTTTGATTCACATTACGTTTCGGTCACCTTAGGCTCATGAGTCAACATTTCAGATGATTCAGGCTTTCTGGGAGTCAGGAAGCCCAGTACTCATGTCCTAGATATGCCAGCATGACCATGAATTCCCATTCCACTTTTTCCAAAACTGGAGAGAGTTTAAAGAAAGTGGTTACAGAATATTTAAGTGTAGGCATCCAGAGGTTTGGGGAGCCCTTTTTTCTTTGTGATACACCTTTCAAAAGTCTTTGCTGCATGCCTAAACTGGAGGCCCTGAGACGGAGGGAAAACCTTATTTTCGAGTTGCTCACAGTCTAGGCCTGCACAGTTCTGTGCCTTAGTCACTGGCTACTCGTGGCTGTTGAGCACTTGAAATGTGACTAGTCTGAAATGAGGTGTGTTGTAAGTTTAAAATGCACATTAGGTTTTGAGTTAGTACCCAAATAAGTTTTAACTATCTCAATTTTTATATTAGTTACATATTGGAAATGATAATATTTTGGATACATTGAGATAAGTATATTATTACATTAATTTCACTTATTTCTTTTTACTTTTTTAATGCAGCTTCTAGAAAATTTTAAATACATATATGACTCACATATTTCTATTGGACAGTGCTAGTCTAAATTAATGATTAAGAAACTTTTATCGCCATGGGGAATCACTGGTTATTTAAGCAAATTCTTAGCTCCAACTAATTAATATTACCCTACACTTAATTAGAGTATTACAAAGGAAAGTCTGGGGTTGCAGGCGAGGGAGGAGGGATGAATAGGTGGAACACAGGAGATTTTTAGGGCAGTGAAACTATTCTGTATGATACTGTGATGAGGGATACATGACATTATGCCTTTGGCAAACTCATAGAACTGTACAACACAAAGTGCGAACCCTGATGTAAACTGTGGGCTTTAGCAAATAAAGTATCAATTTGGTTCACAGGTTGTAACAAATGTCCTGCACCAATGCAAGATGTTAATGACAGGGGAAACTGTGGTTGGGGGATTGACATGGGAGTGTGTGAGAACTCTATTCTGTTTAATTTTTCTGTAAATGTCACACTACTCTAAGAAATTAAGTTTATTAATTTTTTTGAAAAGGAAAGGCGTAACAAGATTTCCTGCAGTGTAACCTTATCAGGCTAATTATCAACAATGCATTCAACCTGGCATATCATTCGCACAGAGATGAACTTGCTTTATTTCTACAAAATGGTTATGAATTGCTTTCAGTTTTTGTTTGTGGTTTGCTTGAGAGTTTGGGAAAAGTATAAAAAGAGAGGAGTATTAGTGTAGAATTTTAGGGCAGGAAATTTAATGCCAAACTAAAAATTTTAAACTAAACAGATTACCACATGATAACTAAATTGTTTCAAGTATTTGTCAAATATTTGTCAAAATTATATAAAAAAAATACATGATTGTCAAGTGTAAGTGCTCGCACATAAAAAATATACTAGCCAAAATTTTATGGTATGAACTTTTTCTAATAAGTCACAATTTAACTATTAGCAGTTCAGCCTTCCCCATACTGTTTTTCTCACTATGATCTGAAACTTCTTGATGGAAAGTTTCACAGGATTTTCATATATTATTTGCAAGTTGCTTATATGATATTTCTGCATTCATATACGGTATCTGCATACCTGCTCTTACTGAAATAGAAGGAAATATCTTTATTAAAAGTGTCATGAGAGAATAATTACAGAAAAATGGTAGATTTGCAACTTTAATTGTAAGTAGAAATAAATATTGAGGCAGTAATATAAACACTCTCCTCTGATGTAGAAGAAATACAAGAATTTTTTATTATTGTAATTTTTTAGATGTCACTAAAAAATTAAGTGTTTGATAAATGAGTAAGAGTAAAGAGTTTATCCAGGGTTCATAGAATGGCCAACAAAGCATAAGGAAAGAAGAATGTTGCTATTGTACCAAAATTAAAAGTAGAGTTAGTTACACACTAGTGTAACTAGATGTAAATAGAGCTCTCACTAATAAGAAAATTCTGGTGGGTATTCGAAATGGTAAAAGAATATAAATTCTAGACCATATCAATAGTTAGATAATAATTATTCAATGAATTATCTTGGAAATTTTCTTATGAGATGTAGAAGATTAAAGTTTCCAGTACCATGGTAATAACTGCGCCAGAACTCTTAGAACCCTGTAAGAGACCCATTCAGCCTGGTAGAATCATAGACTTTCAGAGCTGGAAGGAGTCTAGGAGGTCAGCCTGACCAGTCTCCCTCCCATTGTAAGAATATCCTACAGAAGGTTTGTTAAACTCGGTGATCTGTAGTAGATTAAAAATGGCCACAAGCTCTTTGCAGCAACTCCCATCAAGAGGTTGTATCGATTTCCCCTCCTCTTCTAAGCCAGGCTCATAATGGTTTTGACCAACAGAATGCCCTGGAAATGAGTTCCAAGCCTAACCGGCAGAGACAGTTCCGCTCCCACCCCCTTGGAACGCTAAGGACTGAAACGATAGACCCAGAGAGAGACGCCTAGCTGTCCTAGCCTAGAGCTGATGTCCCAGACGTGTGAGACAATCTCAGACTGTCCGGCCAACCCACCGAATCATGAAAAATAACGAATCACTGTTATCTTAAACTACTAACTTCGGGATGATTCGTTACGCAGCAAAAGCTAATCAAAACATCATCCATTTGGTGCTTCTATTTTGTGCCTTACTCATTTATACATAAAATATTTATTGGCTACTTTGCAGCAAGCGCTGTTCAGGACTTGGGAAAATCAGGCACAAATGTGCACGAGCATTTTCGGTGAAGGGAGGAAAATAGCCCATTCCATGCGCATGGTGTTCTGGCTTCTTGCAGAACGCCCAGCTGAGCCCTCATCGGGTGTGCGTCGGCCGCGCGTGGGGTGGCGCACTCCAGTCCACACGCGGCAGGGTGCGGGCGCCAGACTGGCTCAGCAACCCTGGGGGAAAGCGAGAGGCAAGCTCCTGACGAATCTTAAGAGCTGTGCACCACAGTTGTTTTGCCTACTGAAAATGACTTGCTTGTGTAAAAGAGCACCGCTCAATTTAATCTTTCGATTCAAAAAAGACTGAAACACCATGTTAGCACCCTTAAGGGAAAAATAACAACTTGCTGCTCCATCGTCCCTACCATTTCACTGGGATTTTAGATTTTACGAAATGTACCTTTTTGTGAAATGCAGTTCATGGTTCTGGTTTACATCTTGACATATTCTAAACTTCTGTAATAAAAATAGAAATAGAAATATAAAATCAATGCCTTCAGCTGTGCTAGTTATGCATTGACAATTATTGTTGAGTCTAAAATTAAAATTTAAGTTTCAAACAGAAATCACATTATGGGCAAGTGAAAGTCATAATTAAAACTGAACCTAACACTTCTCCTTTAACCTACTGGGACCTCTGCATTAATACTGCATTTCCTTAGGCTAGTTCAAGATGCATCATTTCCCTGATGAAATTTATTTAGATCCATCGGAAAAACTATTTTCGATCCAGCAGAAAATTAATTTTGGTCTAGCAGTATAAACGCAAGCAAGGAACTTCTTAAACCATCTTAGACAAATAAAAAATCTCTGTGCATGAGAAAAAAGAATCACAAAAAAGAGTTCACAAAATTATCTGAGTTATAAATAATTCATTCCAGTATATAACCACTCTTCCTCATACTTAAAGATTTAAGTATACGTTTTGGTTTTTTTATCGTCAGTGGAAATAGAAGCTAAGTGGTCACTATCTTTAGAATAAACATTAATTTATTCAACTAAAACTTATTAAGCACCTAGGCTCTGGTGATAAAGAGTAAATAAAGCACACTACCTGACAGCAAGGAACATATAGTGCAGTTTACAAAAGAATACATAGGTATTCATGTGTGCGTATATTCATATATATGTTGTAGATGTATGTATATGTGTATTGTATGAATATATTATATGTGTACATTGGACAGAGAGAGAGAGATTCCAACGGGATTTGGGCAACTCTTTATAAAATGATTTAATACTTAATCTTTTAAGGTAGAGAAAGAAGGAAAGGCATCTGAGGAAAGGGGAATAGCATCTGCAGAGGCAGGGAGGAGTGAAACTGCAACACAGATTCAAGGCATAGAGACATCTGGTAAAGCTAGGGAGGCAACTGAGGGTAAAACCAGAAAAATAAGCTAAGTGTAGACTGTGAAGGGTCTCAAAGGCCATGCTAAAGAGCGGAGGTGTTATTCTCTAAGTAAAGAGTTATTAAAGGTCTGTAAGCAGGATGGTGAGGTGACCTGATTGCTAACTTACAAAAATACACTGGTAGAGGATTATGGGTGGTAGAATCAGGAAAATTAAGAATATTTAAGATGCAATTACTATATCTTGGGTAATCTTTTCCCAGTAACTTTCTTATAGCTACTGTGGTTTAAGCAAAACAATTACTGCTTGTAGTTCAGGCAAAAGATGATAAGAACCTAAACTAATAGCATAGGAAAAGATAAATTTAAAACTTTTAAGTTGAATTCATAGAATTTGGTGGCTAACAGGGTGGAGGAGCTGATGGAAAACAAGAAAGAAAAGCTTATTCTAAGGTTTAAGCTTAGGTGACAAGGTAAGTTAGTGTTACCATTATCAAGACAAGTCGGGAGCGGAGCACAGAATTGGTGAGTGATGCTGGGGAGAATATAATGACCTAAGTTTTTAGATACATTGAACTTGAGTTGCCTGCGGAATATTGCAGTAGAAATAATGAGGCCGGTGGAAAACTAGGGTTGGAGCTTAGGTCTAGTCTGGAGAGCAGGCACCTAAATCTGTTGGTTAGGTTTCATGGGTAAAGTTTTGAGGAAAATGGTGAAATGCGGGGAAGGGATGGACAGCAGGTTGATGGATGCTGTCTACTACCCATGAGAGAAAAAGGCCGAGCATGGAGTCCTGGGAAACATCAACATGAAACATCTCTGGACACACTTGAATAATGTTATTTCCACTTAACCCTTACTTTTAAAAATAAACCAAAACCAAAACAAAACAACTCCCTTTAGCTTTTCTTCATAAGTCCAGTTCTTTAGCTCTTAAATAGGTGCTCATTTTATCTTTTCCATCCACCTTAAATATTAAACTCAGAATTCAAAATAGTATTCCAGTAGATGCTCAATATAATTATATTAAGCACTAAGTAACCTATAGTAATAGGGGCAGCACCAATGATTTAAGCCACAGATCATCCTTAAATTCTCAGTAAGCGGGGAGCTCCAGTCTCTTAGCTGAGAACAAGCAGGACTGCCTGGTGGACGTTCGCCTCTTCCTGTAACTCACCATCTGTTAATGAAGATGCTAAAGAGAAGGAAATGGCTGGAAGAAACGCAAGCTCCGTTAGATTACAAAGTTAACTGGAATGAGTCTTGTATATACTACTTATCTTTATCAGGTATAGGAATTTTTTAAATCAACAGATCAATAGTGTTCATATTCAACTTGTTTTCTCCTTTCCAAAGAACCCGGGAGCACATTCATTACCAAAAATGCTATAGAATGTGTCCTGCCTTGGCCTTTTAAAAAGCTCATTTACCTTTTATTACTCCCGACTTATTGTGATCTGGCATTCCCATCTGGTATGTTACTTACTGTCCGGAGTGCAAATTTTCCCTGTCAGGTGGTAAAATAAATGTAAATCATATATGAATGATAAATACTATTTACTCTAATGAGTTAAATATGGCATATTATGTGTTCATTTCCTCTCCATTTCAAAACCTTATTAAAATGTCAGTAAAGCAATAAAAATGGTGTTAACCAACAAGGACAAACAGAGTAAGAGAGGAGACAACAGTGGATAAAATATTTCAACGTATTTTTGGAAGATAAAACGCAGATGGAGGAGCAGTTTAACTGACTTAGCAGACTCTCTGAGTTACAGCCTAGATACCTCTCAAGGGACAATAGCAAATCATTTTGTGCCACAGAGCACTTGAGAGGCTCGGCCCTTGGAGGTGCCAGGATTGAAAACAAGTGGGTTAAATAATAGTGAAATCCTTGGCCTTTATGTCCACTCCCTGCTCCCAGAAAGCCCGTAACAAGGCTTAAGCATATCCCTGCTGTCCCGCCATTACTGCTCCCCCAGCCCCTGCCATCCCAACACCTCATTCTCCGCCAGCCAGGGAATTGGAGGATCTTTTTGTGGAGAACCAAAAAGGGTGGTGCCAGTGAAAACTCCTCAAAGCCTGGGCATTTGGAGTACTCCAGTAAAAAGGCCTGATCAGTCCCTCCTGCTCTCTTCTTCCCACAGAGCTTCCAGTCGGCTTATTAAATGCTTTACTCTTAAACATAAAACAAAACACAAGAATCACCAGGCATTTGACAAAAGCCTTGAATGAAAGCAAAAAATGAAAACAAACAGAAAAAGAAACTTGAGGAAACAGAGACATGCAGAGGAAAGAAGAAAACATCAAAGAAAGTATATTTAGAGGGAGCTAGAAGATATCATTCCATAAAGCCAAAAATGGAAACAATAAAAATGAAATTATCAGAGAACATGAAAGAGTTCATAAATTAAAACTAATTGCACTCATAGCAGCATTATTCACAACCACCAAAAGGTAGAAACACCCCAAATGTCTATCAGTGGATGAATGGAAAAACAAAATGTGATCTATACACACAATGGAATATTATTCAGCCTTTAAAAAGGAATGCAATTCTGATACATGCTACAGCATGGTTAAGCTTTGAAGATGTTATATTGTGAAGTAAGCCAGACACAAAAGGACAAATATCGTATGAGTTCCCTAGAATAGGCAAACAGATAAGAGACAGAAAGTAGAACAGTGGGTAACGGGGGCTAGAGTGAGGTGGGAATAAGAAATTAGTATTTAATGGGTATTAATGATGAAGTTAGGGAGATGCATAGTGGTGATGTTTGCAAAACAATGTGAATGCACTTAAGTGCACTAAGCTGTGCACTTAAAAATTGTTAAGATGGTAAATTTCATTTTGTGTATTTTTTACCACACTAAAAATTGTTAATTACAGTTTTAAAAAATTAATAAACATGTTGGAAGACAGATTTGAAAAACTTCCCAGGAAACAGGAAAAAAAGCCAAAAAGATGTATTAGCAACAAACAAATGGAAATTGATGTGTTTTTCTTTTAAAAAAGCAATACAATTTATGATACCATCAGAAAACGTGAAATACTTAAGGATGGATTTAACAAAATATGCCCAAGACCATTATACTGCAAACATTGTTGAGAGAAATTAAGGAAACTAGAAGGACTTCAACTTGATCTCAAGATTTATGATAAAGCTATAATAATTAAGACAGTGTAGTGTTGGCATAAAGACAGACAAATATATCAGTGAAACAGAATAAAGAATCCAGAAATAGACTAATAGACATATATACATATACACATATACATTATATAGTCAATGAATTTTTGCAAAAGATTCCAAAGTATTTCAATAGGGACAAGATAGCTCTTTCAACAAATTGTGCTGGAACAATTGGACATCCATATGCAAACAACAACAAAAGAACTCTGATCCTTTTCACACAGCTATTCAAAAAAATTAACTCAAAATGAACCATGGGCACAAATATAATAGCCAAAACTATAAAATATCTTGATTAAAACTTAGAATAAATTCTTGGCAAGGATATATAATGAATGCTGTTGCAAATATCAAATGATTCAACCACTCTGAAAAATCATTGGGTAACTGCTTATAAAGTTGAGCATACCTAATCATATGACCCAGCAATTTCACGCCTAGATATTTATCCAAGAGAAATGAAAACTGGAAACAACCCAAATGTCCATCAACTCATGAATAGATAAACATCCCCTGGCTTTGGAATGCTACTCAGCAATAAAAAGGAACAAACGATACACAGAGCATGAAAGAAACTCAAAAGGATTGCAGTAAGGGAAAGAAGCAAGACACAAAAGCCTACATGCCATATGATTCTGTTTATGTGACTTTCTAAAACGGGCAAATCTGCCAAGGGCAGGGGAGGGGGGACTGCAGAGGGCATGAGGGAACTCCTTGCAATGACAGTGTTGATGGTTACATGACCGTATACATTGCGACAATTCATTGAACTGTGCAATTAAAATGAGTGAACTTTATTGAATAAAAATTATATCTCAGGAAAGCTGATTGTTTTCAAAGACAAAGAGATATAATACAGAAGACAAAAGATAAGACAGATCAATTTGGGAGGCTATGAAACACTAATAAGGGATCCAGAACGAAAGAATGGAAAAAACTCTGTTTCCTATTAATCTAACTTGTCCTCTAGAAAGGTGAACTTGCAGTGTGGTGTGTAATGATGCATGACAGAGCATTACTTAAGAGTTTACAGTTTAACTTAACCTTATAAATGTGTGCAGATATTTTGGGTATCAAGAAATATTTTAAGATTATTTCTTAAACAATTTTACTTCTCTAAATTACCCTCTATTTCTATGACATTGTTAGTGCTGTAAATAAAATTAAGTCAGGCTTAAGTTGTTATTTAGATCTTAGAATTGGGGTTAGTTGCAATTTTTAGATGACTATGTACTGTGTAATTTTTAAAACAGAAATTATTATTGAAAATGAATGTTTCTTAAGCATTCCTTCCATTGCTGTCTCTCTGAAACCCAGCCATTCATCTTTTACAAAACAAAACAAAAAACACAGCTTTATTGAGATACAATTCATTTACCATATAATTCATGCACTTAAAATGTGCGATTCAGTGCCAGCCATTCTTCACCTTTTTTACAAGTTTTGAATAAGATGGAAGAAAACATAATGTGATTCATCACAGTGAGATGAGATCCAGCTTTGCCATGCCTCAGCTTGGTGACTTTCAGGACACTCTGGACCTCCATATCCTCACCTGTAATCAAGATGTTACACTAAATGACTGGCCGAGCTCCGGTCTACCTTCAAGATTATTTTTTAATGTTGTTTATTTTTAACTTTTATTTTTCTTTAATGCCAACATCAAATATTAGGATAAGCAGTTCAGAAAGGTGGATTTTACAGTAGGACAGTTGCGACAATGATCTGAATTAAAGATGGTGCTGGCAATCTTATTATAGCACTTGGAAGGCTTTATAAATGTAGCAAGATTCCTTGGAACCTTTCTTGAAAGAAGAGGTTCCTTTTATGCATTTCAAAGTAAGAAAATAAAGAGAAAGAGGGTAGTCACATAGTGTGTTTAACTTAGAAGAGCTTCTCTTCTCTAACTTCACCTTTCTAAAAGCAAATATGAAAACTGCAGAAAGCTGAATAGACTTTGAAATATAGTCAAGAAAACTAGATTTAGCCAAAGAGCTTAATCAAAGTATTTTTTAAAATTTCCTGCAGGGCTGTTGTTGAAGTAAAAAATGAAGAGTTCCCATGAAGGCCTGGTTGACATGCAAAATTTTACCACTGCAGATTTTAATAGTATATTACTCCATTTGTTTCTTTTCTCTAGTTCAAATAACAGAGTCAAAGTTACATTTTTAAGTGACTATACCTATATTCCTAAAAAGCTTACATGAGATCTCATAGTAAGTATTAGGTATCATTCTAAGTTGAATTGCATCCCCCAAAATGTATGTTGAAGTTCTAACCTCCGGTCCCTCAGAATGACTTTATTTGAAAATAGGATCATTTGCAGATGTAGTTAAGATAAGGTCACACTGGAGTAGGGTGGGTCCTAATCCAATATGACTGGTGTCCCTCTAAGAGTAGAAGACAGAAACATATGTAGGGAAGACGGCCATGTGAAGAGAGGCGGAAACTGGAGTAATACTGCCACAAGCCCAGGCTCACCGGGGACTTCCAGAAGCTGGAGAGGCAGGAACGGCCCAGAGGCTTTGGAGGGAACATGGTTCTGTCGACACCTTCATTTTCTATGTCTAGACTCCAAAAGTGTGAGAGAATAAATTTCTGTTGTTTTAAACCATCCCGTTTGTGGTACTTTGTTGTGGCTGCCATAGGGAATTAATATAAATATATAGCCAAATGTTATGCACGCACACACGGAAAGACAACCCTCATTTTAGTCAAATTACTGAAGTTCTAAAAATCTTAAAAAAAACCACCATCAAATATGAGATGTGAACTTGAGTAGTTATAATAATGCATGATGCTTTTCTCAAATAGCTTCTACTAACGCTATCCTCGGTACATAAAATTTTTAAAAAGTATTGATAAGCTATAACATCCATGAAGTTCATTTAGCACCATCATGACACACAAATACATTACAGCCATATTTTTATGTGCTAAAATTAGATATTATTACCTAAGCATACTTGTTTTTCTTAGTTAGCAGCATTCACCCCCATCTTCTTAAAAACAGAGTTGAAAGGAAGGACCTGGTATGAGCCATATAACACCCTGCTCTGTTATTCTTGGTGATTAGGCAATAGTCCTTGTTTCTGACCAGGCAATAGCCGGGAGATAACCAGAGGTGATAATATAAGCATCAGCTAGTGCGAGAATAGCACATAGCAGCCCACATGACTTGGCCAAGGGAAACTTTTAAAAACATAAAAAAGGGGCGGGGCATAAATAGTTCTCCAGGTCCCAGGAGATTATGCTGCTCAAGAAAAGCCCTGGCTTTTTGAGTCATTTCCTGCCAATAGGAAAAGAGATAATCAGCACTGGGCATCTCTCTGGGCCAAAGGTGGCCTCAGGCCCATGCAAATTAAAAGCAAGTTGACTGTGGTCAGCCAGACCACTTTAGTAGGCACCTTGGGGGATATTAGGCTGGTCCACACCCCTCTGCTATAAGATCTTCCCTAGACAGTGCTGAATTCCTGGAATCCATGTTTGCACTGTTTCTCTGCTCCCCTGTCCAGAGCTGAGCATCCAAAGATGAACACATGACAATAGTCAGGTCAGAAAGTTAAAGCGCCTCAATCTCCCTGTCGGTCTCTCTGTGTGAGAATTGTCAGAGAGATAAGAAGCTGGGCTGGTTACTTGAACTGAGGATTAAGTATACTCAGGAGCAAGTGTACAGCTGTGTCTGGCCTTTTGCACACCAAAGCAACAAAGTCAGTCTGGAGAGAGAGAGGGATAGAGAGAGAGAGGGAGGGAGAAAGAGAGAGAAAGAGAGGATTGAAGCCAAAGAGCAGAGTTAAGTCAGACAAAAATTAGCAGCTTGTGTTCTTGATGGATTTCCAAGTCTCAGTTCCAATCCTTCCTGAACCCTGGCTGCAATTTCTGCCTTCCTTAGGATATTCCATTCTTTAAACAAACTTATTTTCTTGCTTACACTTGTTAGAAATAAATTTCTGCTACTTGCAACCGAAAGAGCCTTAACTAATGAAGCTACAGTCATTGTATTACCTATGGTATTAAAAACTTTTTTGCTGATAGTTATCTATAAAAGGCAGGTTGTAGTGAGATTTCTCTAGTTAACCTTTTCGTGTAGTTTTGACCTTCAAATCATGTAACTGTATTACTTATTCAAAAGATATTTTAAAAAATATTGTTGAAATAAGTTCTGCATATAGTGATTATGTTTTCCACATAGAAATCTAGGACACCTCATTTAATACAGAGAAAAAACAACAAATCAGAATTTTAAAACTCTGGCATATGAAACTTAGAAGTTTTTACAGTGGAGAATCAGAATAAGAATCAGAATGGAGAATCAAAACCTTAGAAGAATTTTACAATGGAGAATCAGTATTGGTGGTATATATGTGTATATATATAATATTATATATATATATAATATTTATGGTAGGAGGCTAGATCTAAAAGTATGAGTTGGTATACAGGGGATGAAGGAGAGAGAAAAGTTGTAGAAAATATTTTTAAATTTATCGTATTATTATTAATTATTAAATATTACTAAATTAATCTTTTATTTCATAGGTTCTACAAGCGTTGCAGTACTGGAATGTTTGTTCTGGAAAAAGGCTACAAACCCTCGATGGGGCCGCCCACAGCTCACACCCAAACTAGGCCGAGGTGCGACGGAGGAGGGAATCGGGGCTTCCTCTCAGGCACCAACAGCTTTCAACCGAACGTGTAGGTGGTGCTAATGTTGACTACACTACACAAAGCCACGGGTTCTTGTTCACTCGTTAGGAATTTCCATGCTATACATGCCAGCTGCCAGCCACTTCCAGCCTAGCCTATGCTGTTCACGGCTTCTGCTGTGTAGATGAAATTTTAGATGAAATTCTCGTAGTAGAATCCAAGACGTCTTATCCTGTGAAGCACGATTCATGATAGTTGGAAGTTTTCTTTCTCCCCCGATGATCACATTGGGTCTGCTGCTGTTGGAGCTCAGCAAAGAGAAGAGGGAAAATAAAGTGACGTTTCATGGTTGCTAAGAGAAATGGGGAGAAATGACAGGAAGTTTTAGAAATTATCTCTACAATCCAGGTACTTCAGTCAATCATAGAGTAGCTCAGTTAGTTAGTTGTCCTTGGTACATTGTAGAGTCAAAAATGTAATATTGGTTTAAGCTTTGGTTTTCAGAAGGCGGAGTAATGTGTAAAGAACTTGGGACAAAGAGTCAGAAAACATAGGTTCTGGCACCAGATTTATCTCAAACTGTGGAGACAGAGACAGGGACAGTTTTCTTATAGGATGTCCCAGTTTCTCAATCTGGTATGCTCAAGGAATTAAAAGGAGGCCACGCAGCTGAAGCTCACTGGCACCAGTGGGGCAGGGCAGGTTAGACGATCCCACATCATTCCGTGTTAGTGGGCCATGGGAATGAGTTGAATATTTTTTTTAAAGTGTAATGGTAAGAAATGTAAGCAGGAGCATAACATTGATTTATGTTGTTAAAAATTATTCTGCTGTGTGGGGAACAGATAGAGGGGGTCAAAAGTGAAAGTTCTGTCACCAGAAAGGAGGCCGTTGTGGAAGTCTGGCCAAGGGAAGGTGGTGGCTTGGGCTACCATGGTTGTGCTGGGGAGGGGACAAATGAGGGATGGTTATGAGGGAGAAGTGACCTAACTTGCTGATGGGTGGGCTGTAGGAAGAGGGAGGAATCCAAAATAAAGCTTGGGATTCTGGCTTAAGCAACTGCGTAGGTGGATGTGCCTTTTTCTGAAGTGGGGAGACTGGGAGAGGAAGGGGTGGGGATGGGGACAGAAGGGGAGCGCAGCTGAATCAGGTGGGGAGTCGGGGTTCCCTTTCAGACAGGTCCAGTTCAAGACGTTGAAGTGATGGGGGGGAGGGATGTCAAGTAGGCAATTTGATAGAAACACCTAGAGCGTAAGAGTAATGCATGGGTTCTAGTGTTTTAAAAAATCTCCCATCCATAAATTACCACACTTGATACTTTATTTTTAAAATATGCTTTGGCCCTGCCGGGCATGGCTCAGCAGTTGAGCGTCGGCCTAGGATCCGGGAGATTGAGGTTCAGTTCCCGGTCAGGGCACAGGCCCGGGGTGTGGGCTCCATCCCCAGTCGGAGGCCTGCAGGAGGCAGCTGACCAATGAGGGCTCTTTCATCACTGATGTTTCAACTCTCTCCCTCTCCTTTCCTCTCTCTGAAATCAATAAATATATATTAAAAATATATATATGCTTTGGTTGCTTGGTACTTAATCAAAAGAAAGAAACCACGCTAATAAACCTCTTTCCACTAATATTAAACTTATTAATAATAATGTTTTTACAATGAATGAACAGAACCATATTTATGTTTAGAAACAAGGGATAATATTAGAATGTTCTAAATGTTAAGAACTTGTTCTATTGTAGTTTGTTTAAAAAGTAAACCAAAATAATAATTTGTTAATAACTACTATTGCCATTTTGGTAAAATAAAGTGATATAGTACTTTCAATTTTTATATGACACACTACATAAGCTATTAATTAATGTATGATTTAGAAGATCTGATTAAAGATAAACCATTATTTAGAACTCTCAAATGGAAAGAAAACTCATGATAGCAAAAATTTCTTTTTAAAAGAAACTTCCAGAGTTATCCCAGATTTAGAACATCCATAGCACTTTTGTAACAATTATTAATATTAAAAATGATGACACAAAAGTACTTAGTCATCAAAGAAGAAATTGGATTCCTATACAAAAATATTAAGCCTGAGAAAGTACAATAATTTATTTAAGAAAAGTTCATCAGTGAGAAATGAAAATAGTTTTCTGGTTAATCTTTAGTTAACCAGAAATCAAATTAATTATAAGGTAAAATTCCAGTTAAATGAGACTTTTAAATTATATGTTTAACTAAACATATAAATTATTTCCTAATATAATTTTCATTTTTTAGGCAGAATTACTTATATGATAGTGATTTGATATAAAATTAGATTAATATTATAGATCAACAACTTTAATTTTTTCATTTAGAATAATTGTGTTATATTATATGGGGCTGTTTTTTAAATTTTTATTTTATTTTATTTTAATTTATTTATTTTATTTTTTCCATCACTATTCATTCCCTCTATGCTCTCTTCCACCTCCCACCCCCCATCACCACACTGTTATATGGGTTTTTAAATAGTGTACTCAAAAATAAGCCGGTAAGTATGACAGAAAGAATGCAAATGAAATCATAGAGATAAGTTTAGCTTGTATATTCTACTCTTATAGAATGACTTCTTTATCTAGCATTCTGTTGGCAGAGTTTCTTCATGCCATCAAACATCCAGCTCACACAGCGTCATTTTACTTGTACATTTATTTTTATTTTTATTTTTCATTTACATTTCTACAACATAAATGTTTTCTTAAATCTCACTTACACTTTCTGAATTTCATCCATCTGCTTCCTACCACTATCTGCCTGTGTGATGAGTGTGTTTACTTCTTCTGTACAGGGCTGCCTTTATAGGCATATTCACACACTTAAACCGAAATGAAATCTGGTAAGAATATACCAAAAAAGCAAATGTGTATGTCCACCAGAACATGTAAAGAATGTTCATGGAGGCTTCATTCATGATATCTAAAATTTAAAAAAAAAAAATCCAAATGTCCAGCAACAGTAGAATGGACAAATTCATGCAATGGAATACTATACAGCCTCAAAAAAGAACAAACTGCTGCTACACACAATAATATGGTTCAATCTCAGAGAACTAATGTTGAGCATAAGAAACCAGACACACACACAAACCAAACACTTAAAGTATGATTCCATTTATATGAAGTTTAAGGACAAGCAAAAGTAACCTCTCCTGATAAAAATCAGAGAAATGGTAACTGGGTTGGGAAGTGTTATTGGCTAGGAAGTAACTTGGTGGAGCCTTCTGGGATGCTGGAAATGTTCTATACTTTGATCTGAGGTGGTGATTACATCTGTAATACTTCCAACAATAAAGATAAATTTTAAAAGTATACTTTGGGGATCAAGTATACTTTGGGCACACAATGCAATATACAGATGATGTATCATAGAATTGTACACTTGAAACATATCATTTTATTAACCAATGTCACCCCACTAAAATTAATTTTAAAATATTTTGAAAACAATTTGCAGAGAAGTTTGTTTAGTATGATTTCACTTGTGAGTGTGTTTTAATAGATATATCTTTGATTGTATATGCATGGACAATTTCTGGAAGGATACACAGAAAATTGATAGAAGATACCTCAGACAACTGGGGTGTGGGACTAAGAGTTAGTATTTTTATATAGGCTAGTTTCTTTTCAGTTTATACTTTTTCATACTTTTCATAAAATTGCTAACCTAATTTAAAAGGCTCCATCAATGCATTTTTAAATGCATTAGGTTGAGTCATATAAAATTGTCACTTTTGTAAGTCAAAAAATGAGAGAATACAGAGTTTCACATAAATCAATCTAGTACAATAAATAGATATAAAGATGTTATATAAAAACATTCATTTAGACATTCCTAATTCAGAATTTAAAATAATTTTCATGTTAACATAATTTAAAACCAATATAATTTGATTATATATTTGTGTTTAATATTTGTTACCTGAAAATAACTTAATTACCTTTTTTTCCAATTGATTATAATTTGAACTGTCCACATACTAATCATTTCTAATAGTTCCAAATCCTATTAGCAGTTTACAGAAATAAGATGAATTTGAAACTAGATAATCTGGGGCCAGATCTCAGTTTTTGCCACTGGCTCTCTGACCAAGGATAAGGGCTTCAATTTTCTTTAGTATAACATGGAGAAAGCAATGCCTGGCCTACAGGATTGCTCACAGGGTTAATTTATTGATGTATGTAAAAGCACTTTGGAAAGTACAAAGCTTTATCCAACTGTAAGCATTATTGTTTTAAATGAGGAAAGGGAATAGCCTATATTTACTTTAAAGAGATCAAGTTTGCAGTATCCATATTGCAATTTACGTTATTCTAGATTAGTGGTTTTCAACTCTCTGATCTCAGGACACTCTTTGTGGTGTGGACTTTAGTTATTAATATTTACTGTAACATAAATTTAAAATTTTTTAAAAATATTTGTTTCAAAATAAGAGTAATAAATCTATTACATGCTAAAATAAATAACTTTTATGAGACATACCTATTTTTTTCTAAAACAAAAAAAATTAGTGAAAAGAGACATCATTTTACATTTTTGCAAAGTTCTTCAAAGTCTAGCTTAATGACAGTTAGAGTCTCATATCTATTGCATTCCATCTGTTGCAACAGATATGGTTGAAGTATATAAAGAAAACTTGGACTTACAGCTAGGTATTTGGAAAAGGCAGGGGTAGTCTAATAGCCTTTTCAGATTATGTTGTTATAAGTATTTGATACTATATCAAAACCTAATGTAATCCTTATAGTTTATTTGCAATCTGAATCTAAAACCAATGAACTTGGTTCATTACTTTTTGTGAACAAAAAATTCATATCAATGAACTTCTACTCTGCTACATTAAACCATTGGTCTATCTTGTACTCTGAATGGATTGTTTACCCATCCATGACTTGGTAACATTATTTATTTGTCATATTGAAAATATCAAAGCATAGACTTATTTCGGGTCTTTCCAATGTTGACACATTTCCTTGCACAATACTAAAAAAATCACTTTAATTAATGTCACCACTCATCTCATCAAAAAAGTCTTTTAGTCCTGGGAAATTGTCCAACTCACAGTGGAGATACAAGTTTTCCAAAAATCTGGTTTTTGCTTAAAAACTCAAAATTTAACTTTAGAAAATACTGTAATTTTTTTCACCTTGAAATGACAAGTTCATTTATTTTTCCAAAAAGTCCTGCCAAATGCCTAAGTTTGAACAACCATAATTTGTATGTCAGTGGTTCTTTCAAGTAAACATGATGTCCCATGGAAAAAACTGGCTAGTTCAGCTTGTAACTCAAGCAATTACGTAGTGCTCTCCCTCAAGACAAACACAGAACTTTTGTTCTTCAGCCTGCAGCCACAGCGCTCTATGTGTACCTCCCACTTTGTCATCAAAAATATTCAAAATGTGGGTATCCAAGGTTCAAAATTTAACAAAACTCATAATTTTTACTGCTTCAACAGGTCCTTCTTAAGTGACACTGGATGTTCTGTTTATTGTGAGTGCACAGAGGCGAAGAACACAGTGACAACTAGCACACTTTAGAGCCACCGCTTTTATCTGTTCCAGGGCACCAGCAGTTCTCATCACCAGTACCGTTGCACCATCATTGCAAAATGAGTGAGCAGAATGACACAGAAAAAGAGAAAGGCAAATAACATCTTTACATTATTCTAAAAAAAAAAAAATGGGGCCTTTCAGACTCTGAAAGAATCTCAGGAGCACCCAGGGGTCTGGAGGCCACACTTTGAGAATGGCTGGGCTAAATGATCATTCAACTGAAGATGACTGACACATTTTGACTAGCTCAGAGCCAACCCTAGTGAGACTGATTAAAAATAGTCATGGTTAGCACAATCATGTTTCAAGAACTCAATTATTTAAGCTATGTAGTTCTAATCTTTATTAGTGAGATGCAAATAATACTTCTCATTCATGCCTGCATTCTTGTGGGAATATAAAATGTCACAATTACTTGGAACTCTGTACCTCCTTCCCCACAAAAAAATGAAAAAGTTCTTCCAACTCTCTAAGAGCTCCTCTTAATTCACGCGTTCAACTCTGCCATTGTCTAAGAGCAAGCTGAAAATACCTGCATAGCCACAGGCTACCTATGCATGGTTTATCAACATTAAGCAAATAGAGTTGGATAATTCTTTGTTATAGGGGCTGTCCTGTGCATTGCAGGACTTTTAGCAGGACCTCTAGCTGCTATCCACAAGATGCCAGTAATACTCCTTCCCAGTTGGGACAACCAAAAATGTCTCTAGACGTCTAATTGCCGGATATCCTTGGGAAGAGAGGTGAGGTGAGGGGGCAAAATTGCCCCAGGTTAAAAACTACTGGTTTAGATGTATTTCTCAGAGAGATGGGTGATGGGGAGAGTAATATACATATAAAAGTAATATAGAGAGTAATACATATATAGAGAGAGATATCTCTATATAGCTATATATGTGTGATATATTGATATAGATACAGATATAGATCCTTTCAAAGACAAGCAGTTGCTCTGATTTTTTTTTTAATTTTTAAAAAATATGTTTTTCTTGATTTCAGAGAGAGAGAGAAGAAGGGAGAGGGAGAAAGAAACATCAATGATGAGAGAGAATTATCGATTGGCTGCCTCCTGCAGGCCCCCTACTGGGGATCGAGGCCGCAACCCAGGCATGTGCCCTGACCTGTAAGCAAACGGAGTGGAACTGTCACCTCCTGCCTGGTTCATGGGTCTACGCTCAATCCACTGAGCTACACTAGCCAGGCTGAGGGTTTTTTTTAATAGAACTTCAAAACTACAGGCCGGGCCGAGTTCCTGAGAATGGTTTCAAATTCTGTCTAGCTTCTACAGTAATACTTCACTGGCTACCAGGGGGCTCCTGCTTGTGATCTACAAGATAAAATGTCCAGCTCAGAGTCAGACATCCTGGGTCCTATTACTACTACTCAACAATTAATTCCTTGTGTCTCTGTTTTGCCATTTCTCAAATGGGTGCAATAATACCTCAACTACCTTCTGTGATCATAAGAATACAATGAAAGGAAATGTAAAAGTGCTTTGAAAAGTTAAGAGAAAATATAATCAGACATAAGTAAGTCCTTATGGCCTTTGCAAAAATGGAACCTCATTAAGAAACGACCTTAAAGTGTCCGATGCCCTTTTCTACCTTTAACTACATATGATTTGCCTTGCCAGGGTTGGAGTGGGACCATTTGCCACTAAAAATACTAGTCATTTACTACTCCTAGTGCAGAAAATGAATGTGACCTGATTCTATGAAAAATATTACAGGAAATCACTGACTTCAGCCGCTTAATTTGTAGATGATCGTTTAGCAAACAGTAGCCCAAACCCTTCAAGTAGTCCCAACACCGTTGCCATGGCTGTGGTTGTAATGAAAGAAAACCAAGCAAACAAAACCAGAATCTTTTTATAGGTTCCTTAGATTTATTAGTTTGGGGAGAGAAGAAGTTGTAAAAGTCATAAACAGTTTAGGAGAGATGAGTCCAAATAACTTTGTGATACAGGTGTTGTAGTAACTGAGTTAGTGTGAGGATTTGAGAAGAGCAGAAAGTGGAGTTGGAAGACTGTTAAGATAAACTTCATTTACTTGAGAATTTCCCAGAATACAAGAAAATAGAAATGTTCACCATCTTTCTCCCCAGCTTCTTGCACTAAATGGCCCCCATCACTCTCCCATTATCCAAATATTCTTCCTTTCTATGGGTGTGCACAGTTTATGTAAGCAATTCCATACTAATGGAAATGTGAGTTTGTTTTTTTTTCTTTCTTTTCTAATTATAAATAAAACTGAGTAAACACCATCGGAGGAAATTGTTATGTATAGCTATATTTCCTTAGGATACATCCTTGGCTGTGAAGTTTCTAGATCAAGGGACATACACATTTTTAAAACTCTCATTTTTGATAGTGAACTTTTTGAGGAATTTTCTCTCTTTAATGATCGTGGTGCCATCTTGCTGTTCTAGATATATCTGAACCACTTAGCACTTGCGCACATGCCTGGTGACACTTGATACAGCTTCTAATTTTGAAATTGTCCAGAGGAATGTTTACATGATCTTCAAACTCATAAAAATCTCTAAATATAAAAATCACACATAACTGTCCTTTGTCTACTTTTTCAGGACTACTGTTTGTGCTTTATGCTTCGTTAAGTATGCCACATTTATTTCAAACGATCAAAAGAGAAACTGATAAAGTGTTCTTCCTGTAACTCTACCCCTGAAAACAAGCTGCTTCAGATGCTGTGCTTCATCAGTTTTTCGTCTTCTTCAACTGCCTCATCCAGTTTCCATCCCCCAAAACAATTTTTTATTTTTGCAATTTTATTAGGTAATTCTATTAAGAAGCTAGGCTGAACTTGACATATTTTAAAATAAATTCTAAAGAAAAGTCTACTGTACATACTACACAAGAAAAACCAACAAATTTCTAAAGCTATGTTCCCATAGAAAGCATTTTTAAATGGAGGTTATTGCAGCCCATAAACTTAGATGACGTTTTCTTTCCTGCTGGGGATGATCTTTAGCTCAATCTCAATATTTCTTTTCTCCATAAATATCAAACAACCAAGAGTATTAATTTTGTCGTCCAATGTGCATCTCATAATATTTAAGTATTTACAGTTATGTCTACAAATAACTTTATAGAGAACAGAAATATGCGGTAGCATAACATTTGGTTGTGACTATTGGAAAACAGTAGCAGTAGATCCACTCTCACGTGTTGCCCGTGGGGGTAAGAGGAGAAGCGAAGGGGGAATTTTGGCAGCAAACTGGTGTACTTAGGGGAATGGCTAATGACTGCCCCAGGATCTTCTGGGAAGAATTCTGGGAGTTACAACAGAATGCTGATACGTGACATCTGCATGGTGCTCTGTCACTGTGTCAATATGCAAAAATGTTAGGGATCTATTAGGTGTTACTTTAAAATACAATCTCTAGAGCTCCCATTCATCTTCAGTCTGCTTATATCAGTGGCTTTCTGGGAATATTTGCTGATTCTATGTATTGAAAATTAGAATCAAGGAGCATGATTCATGGGTACTGAGAACTGAAAAGAACTTTTGAGATAAAGCAAAATTTTCCTCACTTAGAGGCAAAGAGACTCCTAAACTTGTCCAGGTTACTCACTGGGCAGTGGCAGTGCCAGAACCTGAGCCTCTGGCTCTGCCATGAGCTCTGAAGCATCAGCCACGTCACCATACCCTTTAGGGCACCTGCCCCAGTCACATCACCAGGGTGACATTCATTGTAAGATTAAGCCAAAGCCACAGCATATCCCGAAAGGAATTCACATGTCTAACCCAATCGATGAAAGGCAACTGGTAAGCATAATCCACCCTTGGCAAAAGTGTCAAGTCTTCTCTCTCAGACACTCACATCGCGAAGGTGATGTGCTTCAGTAATTCATTTGCTTTGCAGGATGTTGTGGAAGTCGATTCTAAAGCTAGCTCATAGATGAACATCATAAAAGAAGAAAACATCAAGGTAGAAAGAACAGTTTTACTATATTATTTTTAAGCTGAATGGTATAAATTTAGAAGTATTTCACTTCTTCTATCTTATAGAGATCAGAAAACAGTAACAAAAAATAAACAATTTTCTATTACTAATTTTTTTTTGCTTTGTAAGAAGCGTTATCTTCCTTTGTTCCTTCCTTTGATAAATATTGAAAACCTGCTAAAAGTATTTGTAAGATACCATTCTGGGAGTTGTGGGCATACAAAATAGCTATTCAAAATGATTAGAAAATGAACTCTACTTTCAAAAGATTCACTATCAAGTAGGCTCAATATTTGTAAACACATTGAAAGTGGTAAGTGCTTTAAAAGGGGGTTACATGTAAAGTGCTGTGGGAATTTATAGGAGGGAGTGATTACTTCCCATTGGGATCATGGAAAGATTCAAGGAGAAGGTGAAATTTAAGGATACTGAAAGAGAGGCAAAATAGGAATAAATGAAAGGAGAGGAAAGGAATTTTAGATTGAAAGAATGAAATGATCACAGAAGTAAAAACAAAAAAATACTACCACGACAGATACTGGAAAAAAGGAGAGGTTGAGGTTATCTGAGCACTGGGGTAAGGATGAGAGCTGGAAAATGGAAAATAAAGTAAAAAAAGATAAACTGGAACCAGTAGACCTGGGAAGAGGTCGCAAATTAAAACCGTGGCGGGGGAGAGGGAGCCTGGTATCTGGTGGGTGTGGCAAATATAGGGGAGTATGTGAGCATGAGAGTTTTGGTGGTGGAACCTAAGATTTGGCAGTTGATCCATCTTTCAGGCAAAGATAAGGGAAGAATCCAAAAGGTCACCAAGGCTTCAAATCTCAGTGCCTGAGGAGATGATGGGGAAAGCCAAACCAATCTGTCTTTACAAAAGCAAAAAGTTATACCAGTGCTATGCTAGTGAGAAATTAAGTGTGTCTTCCTCATCTCAGTTAACAGCCCTATATCCATCCAGCTGCTCAAGCCCCAAACTATATGTCGTCCTGGATTCCTCTTTCTCTCAACCTCCATAGCTTCACCATCAGCAGGCTCCATCAGCCCCACCCCAAGGCATAAACCAAGTCTGGACATTTCTCACCTTCTCCGTAAATTTCCACTAATCCCAACCAACCAAGTATCAGCCACCATTCTACAAGTGAACTAGTGCAATAACCTCCTGACTAGTCATCCTGCCTCTACTCTGGTCCCCAACAACCTTTTTTCTATATAGCAGTTGCCAGCCAGATTGTGGGGGGCAGGAGGGTTGTCTAAATCAGAGCATATTACTTCACCCTTTAAAATCTTCATGGCTGCCCGGCCAGGAGTGGCTCAGCGGTTGAGCATCGACCTAGGATCCAGGAGATTGAGGTTCGATTCCTGGTCAGGGCACATGCCCGGGTTGCGGGCTCGATCCCCAGTCAGGGTGTGCAGGAGGCAGCTGATCAATGACTCTCATCACTGATGTTTCTATCCCTCTCTCCTTCTCCCTTCCTCTCTCTGAAATCAATAAAGATATATTTTATTTTATTTATTTATTTATTTATTTATTTATTTATTTATTTTTTAATATATCTTTATTGATTTCAGAGAGAGGAAGGGAGAGGGAGAGAGAGAGAGATAGAAACATCAATGATGAGAGAGTCATTGATCGGCTGCAGCCCGCAACCCGGGCATGTGCCCTGACCGGGAATCGAACCCCGATCGCCTGGATCCTAGGTCGACGCTCAACCGCTGAGCCACGCCTGGCTGGGCTAAAGATATATTTTAAAAAATAAAAATAAATAAAATCTTCATGGCTTCCCATTGCAATTCAAACGCCTCCTCGTGACCGATAGAGCCGCATGTCACCTGGCCATGCTCACATCTCTGACCTCATTTCCTTCCACTCTTCCTCCGTTCATGGGCCATCAGCACCCTGGCCCCTCTCTATACACATGCACATGCGCGATGCTTCTTAGAGCATCAGAGCCTTTGTACTTGCTATTCTTCTGCCTAAAAGGCTTTTCCCCTGAATTTCTGCATAACTACCACAACCACCAAACCTCTCGCCCTTAGTCACTCCCCACCCTTTACTTTGTTCGACTTCCTAATAACACTTCCTTGTTGTTTGATTACATATTTTTCATCTTTCTCTTCCCATTAGAATGTAAGTTCATGAAGGAAGAGATTTTTATCTCCAGCTCCTAGAATAGTACCTGGCACAGCATACTGCTCAGTAAAAATGTGTGGAATGAATACATCTGAGTTTCACTTGTTTCCTGCTTTCCCTGGACCAAAGGCTACCCCAAACTGTGGTAGTTGGTAAAGCCTCCCTCCTTAGAGTTTTGTCATTTAATGGTTTCCCCTAAGTCAGGCAGAATCGACCACTTGCACATGCAGATGCCCTGGGGGCTCCCATGGGAAAAGCAGAGGCCTCCCTACAGCTAGCAGAGGCCCTAGGAAAATTCACACATGAGGGTAGTTTCATTCTTTCCAAGAATCCAGCTCTGTCCCTTTGTATAACCTTATTGAAGTTTTCTGCTCTTGTCATTTTCTTTTCTCTTCAGACCTTTTCCCAAAGGGTAAAACATTTTTGTTTGACTTTTAGTCACTAACTACAGTTAATGACTAAAAAAATTTACTTTGTCACTTATTAATTCAGTGTTGCTTACTGAGTCTGAATAACTGACAGAAATAACCGTGTGTGTGTGTTCATGTATATACAGCAGTAACTCCCTGGGCCCCAAGAGAGTGTTCTTCATTCTTGTCTTATGCCAGAAATGCGCTTATTGTGGTTGAGGGAGGTCCTGGCTCCCATAACCCCTAAGTGACCCCCAGGCCATCTTAGAGTGACGTTTCTCCCAGAGCAAGCCTCAAGGCATTTCTAACATCTCCCTAAGATCTGGGGTATGCAAGTGCGCCGCAGCTCTCCACATACACCCCAACCTCCACCAGACCAGGAGACTTAGAAGAATCAACGACAAAGGAGGGAAGGAGGAAAAGAAAAATGGGTAAGAGAAAAGGGTAATAGGGTGCATGTGGCCAATTCTTCCCTCCCCTGATTCCAGCAGAGAGAGGCAGTCTGAAGGCCCATCAATTAACTCCCCTTTAAGATCTGCCAAGGAAAAGATGCATTGCATTCAGGTATGCTCTGTTGTCTGTATGGTTTGCTTTGTCTAAGGACAAAAGGAGTTGAGGAAAGAATTATGTTTTTTAAAATGTCTTACTTATATTCTTTTTTTTATAAAGGGAATATAAGAGGAGCATAAAAATACTTCCATAAAAGAGTCAATTTTCCTGCAATCATTAATATTCTACATGAATGTATCTGGGTGGCCAAGGAGATGGAGCCATAATGGATGGAGCTAAAATCTTTCTCTCTCTCGCTCTGCCTTGTGAGGACACAGCAAGAAGAAAGCCATCTGCAAGCTCGGAAGAGAGATTTCACCAGGAACCCAATCAGCCAGCACCTTGATCTTGGACCTCCCAGACTTCAGAACTGTGAAAAATAAAGATCTGTTGCTTAAGCCATTCAGTTTATGGTATTTTGTTATGGCAACCTGAGGTAAGGCAGTGTTTTAAGTGAATTCATGCAGCAAATATTTCCTGAGCGACTCAGTGATAAAGCAGATGAGGATCTGCCTTCAGGGTGGGACTTGGATTCCAGTGGGGAGATCTGCCACAGACCAGTAAACAAACAAGTAAATATTAGATAGTGGTAAAAGCTTCAAAGAAAACACAACAGACTATGCAATGCAGAGTGGCTGGGGAGGGGCTACTTGGGTAGCAGTCAAAGGAGCATTTCTGGGGAGGGAACATTTGAGCTGAATGACAAGGAAGAGCCAACTAGGAGATAACCTGATGAGAAACTGTTCCAGGCACAGGGAACGAAGGTGTTAGCCAAGGTGCCTCGGAGTTAGGGCAGGCAAAGAATAAACAGACTTGAGATAGACGCTGAGTATTAGTATCCAGAAGTGGAAGTAAGAGATATGTAGCAAAAACAAATTCATAGAAGAAGCTTCAGATTTTGAATACCAATGAAATAGCAATGGTCTGAGGATGACCTCCTACTCTATACAAGTCCTCCCAGAATTTCTACATCATCAGCTTCCACCATCCGTATAGCATGTAACATTCATACAACATCATGACGTTAATCACAGCATCACCCACCTCCAAGTCAGTTTTATTAGGTCAGTGAGGTACATTTGTTACAATTAACAAACCGTGTTGACATGCTATTAACTGAAGTCAATACTTAGACTTTTAATGTCTTGTTGTTGTTGTTCTAGGATCCCATCCAGGATACCACATTGCATTTAATCATGTTTCCTTAGACTCCTCTTGGCTATTACAGTTTCTTAGCCATTCCTTGTTTTTGATGACCTTGACGGTTTTGAGGAGTACTGGCCAGTTATTTTGCAGAAATGTCTCTCAATTGGGATTTATCTGATGTTTTTCTCATGATTAGACTTAAGTTATAGGTCATTAGAGGAAAGAACACAGAGGTAAAGTGCCTTATTTATCACACCATATCAACTGATTTATCACTGTTGATATTCACTTTAATCCCTTGGCTGAGGTTCCAAGTCATATTCAATTCTTCACTCTCTCTCATCCCTGGCATCCTACCAGTCACCAGGTCTTACATAATATAGGCCCCAGACCCCACCCCTTGTTAGCACTAAACCTACAGCTTCAGGTCTAAGCTCCCAGTCCCTTTGCAGCCTCCTGCACCACGCTGTCAGAGCTGGCTTTCTATAATGAAGCTCTAACTATCCCCTTTCTCTGGTCAAATAATCCCATTTAGGAACAAAACCTTTTTTTTAGTTGGAAGATAAAGTCCCAGTTTTCCAGCATTGCTTTTCAGCCTTTTTCTCAACTGGGCTATAAGCTACTTTCCCATTTCCTCTCGTGTCCTGAGCTCTGGGTACTGCACTAACTCCCCTTCCACCACACCTTCGTGCATGACGGTGGGGTACCCTTCCTTCATATATGGCACGTGGGTTAGCACTTAGCAAGCTTCTATTCTGTGACAGTCATCTTTCTAGGTCCTGGAATATAAAAAATTGGGGAGAAAGGGTTCCTTACACTCAAGGAGTGTGATATCATTAGAGTGACAAGCATTGTCAACAGATCATTTCAGGTTTGAGCGGTAGATGCTAGGTATTAATTTGGGTGTGTGCAAATTGCAAAGGGAACTTCTAAGCCAAAGCTCCTCATGGTGGCTCCAGTACTTAGTGGAAATAACACAAAGGAAGTGATATCTGGGCAAAGACTTGGAGAAAGAAAAAAGTTCACCAAGTAGACAAGAGGCCAAAAGAAGGTTTAGGCAACTAAGTAGCCATGATCATTAAGCAGTTTCCATGGAAGTACTTGCAAAACACAAATAAGAGCTAGATTGTGAAAAAATAAGCTTTAAAAAAACTCCTTGGATTTAAACCCACAGGACAGTGTTTTCAAGCTGTGGGTCTTGAAATCAATTTAATGAGTCCCTGACTATCCTTATTTAAAGGTGAAATAGAATAGAGGGGGAAAAAATAGTTTTGTGAACATTTTTTTTCTGTTACTGCACACATAAATATTGTTATGTCCTGGTTTTAAAGGTAAACTATGTTTCTTAGTGGAAATCACCTTTAAATAAGGTTTTGAAAACACTGCTCTACAGAGATCTTGCAAGGAAATGTAGCAGGGATATGTCTTCAAGCAGTATTTCTCGAACCTACCTGACAATACTAATTCAAGGCTCTTGTTAAAAACAGATTTCTGTGTGTGAAAAGATAAATTTTAGTAGCTATTGTTAAAATAAAATGTAAGGCCCTGGCCGGTTTGGCTCAGTAGTTAGCGCATCAGCCTGCGAACTGAAGGGTCCCGGGTTTGATTCTGACCAAAGGCACATATCCAGTTGCAGGCTCGATCCCTGGACCCAGTTGGGGCTCATGCAGGAGGCAACCAGTCAATGTGTCTCTTTCACATGAGTGTTTCTCTCTCTCTCTCTCCCTTCCACTCTCTGAAAAGCAATGGAAAAAATATCCTTGGGTGAGGGTTAAAAAATAATAAAAATAAAATAAAATAAAATAAAATAAAATAATAAAATAAAGTGTGAGAACTTTAGGTTAGAAATAGACAAAAGCCAGATGGTAATGTGTCAAGAAATATCAGCAATAATTTATAATAGTTTGATAGCTACTGTTTATGTAGATTCATTTACAATTTAAACACTAGAATTGTAAGTCCGTACTAATACAAGGGACAGTGGGAGGCTTGTGGGTCTTGTTCCCCCAGCTGCCTCACTGCGTGGGGATGATGGAGAGCTTGGCCAGGATAATGGTCCCACACATGGCAGTGGTTATCTTCTTGAAGCGCTTAACACCCAGATCGACATGTCCATTGTAATATTCAATGGTGACAACTGCCTCCAACCCAGTCTACTGGCCAGTGATGGCCTGAGTTTGCACAGGCATAATCTCCAGAATCTCATCGTTGAAGGAGGACTCCACGAAAAAATAAAAATCTATGATCTCAGATTCCTTGATGGGCAGAGAGAAGAGATAGATCTCCTCCAAGGGCTTGATATTCACATCTTTGACCAGGTGGCCCAGCTTGATGACAGGGATCCAGTGCTTGTCCTCAGCCTTGCCTGGGAAGCTCCCCTGCTTCCACCCCAATCCTCAGAACCACTGTGGAAGCCTCCGGGACCTCAGGGACCCCAGCAGCACCAGTGTAATCACCATTTGGTATTTTCTTGGAGAACAAAACCACACTGATGTATTTTTTTAAACAATTCTAAAAGTTTCATCTGCAACATTCATCCCACTACTATGCAGCTCTAAATGATGCAACACTCACACATTAGAACATTTCCAATAAAGGAATCCAAACTCAACAACGCTAATGGCATTCATAAGGTCCCCAAGCACCAAGCATACTTCCTGCTTTTTATACTTGTCTGGAAAAGGGTAGATTGGCAGAAGCCTGGCTGGGACTGGCCCAACTGGGGAGTTAAGGTCTTACTTTGCACTGGGTCATTGCCAACCCACATTTGTCTAATCTCCTAGTTGAGCACAGGGAGCTATTAGGGGTGGCATTCCCAAAGGAACCCTCCAGCTCCCTTTCTAATCAAATTGGCAGAGTTCCAAGACATGTCCCGAATCCAGTAAATCCTAGCACTGGTCCTGTCTGGAATCCCATCTAAATGATCAAATCTTGATCCAGTCCGCCATTTGCAATACAACTCTTTCTTCAGGTTTGAGACACTGGAAGACTTCAGGGCGACCACCACTGAAGGGTTCAGAACAAAGACAGTAAAAGGGAGGCAGCAGCCCAGGGAACTGTCTCTTTGGTGGTAATTTAGATCCCAACAAAGCTTCCAGGTCCCTCTCTAAACCTGAAAACCCTACAGAGCTCTCATACGATCAGTCTCTAAAGTGGTTATGCCATTAAAACAAAGGCTTTTGTTTGCAATTTTACATACTTGAATCACTGACATATAATTGCACTGTCATTACATCAGCTATGCCAAGTTGTCCACGGGCCTCTGGCCAGAAAATCCCAGGATGCACCAACGTCTAGCATTGCTTAAACAAAAATATACTCACCTGGCTTACTCTGCTTTCTCCGTGTGTGTGTGTGTGTGTGTGTGTGTGTGTGTGTGTGTGTCTCTCGATAGTACTCTCAGGACTTTTTCTTAAGCAGCTGTTTGTTATTAAGATGACATGACACTTAAAGCACTTTAAAATAATACTAATTGTAATCCAAATGTTTGCCAACAGGAAAGTGGCTGTGCATAAATGATGGTGGATTCATGTAATGGAAGGTATTCAGTCACAAAAAGCAATTAAGTAGATCTTTAAGTATTAACATGGAAATATGTTTTTGAGAAAACAAAAACAAATTTCAAAACAGTATGTGTAATATACTCATATTTAGTAAAAGAATAACTGTTATACACTTTGACATATACATAGAAAAGAATCTGAAGAAAGCCGAAGCTGTTAATAGAGGTTATCTCCGGGGGTGAAATCATAATTGACTTTCATATCTATTTCTATAGCCCATGAATACTTATTTGTGAATAAGTATTATTTTTTCAATCAGAAATAACATGTACTTTTTGAAAATCAATGTTGTTATAACTTGTTCAGAACAGCAAAATAATATTATCAATTGTAATAATATCAGAGAGAGTTCTCATGGTAGCTTCTCAGTTTAGTGGTATAATATTAATGAGCTTCTGTGAAAATGGAAGTTATTATTAATAAAATACTGATATATTGAAAAACAGTATACCTAGCTTTCATTGAATCCAAAGTAATTTAGTATACAAAAAGAAATGGAATTTAAAATTTTGATATCCTCAGAACAATGAACAAGCCACATTCGTTCATTAAACATGTATTTCCATCAACAGTCTGAGCCAGGCAGTGTGCTAGGTGTGTAAGCACTAGCTATGCAGCTGTGAGGATGATAAACCCAGTCCTGTCATCATCTTCCCGTATGAACCAACCCTGTGTATATCCTGGAGCATATCAACAACTGGAACTAGAAGAATTACTGTGTGTGAGTAATAATAAGCATGTAAATTAATCGTACTTCTGCTCCAATTTTTATTCCTAAACTGAATTTTTCCTTTAATAAGGTCTAAGTGTCTAAAAATTTATATGTCATCAGCATATTAAAATTTCACAAAATTATCACTCACTATAGGATACAGCATATATTTTGATACTTCTGAATCAAATATAATATTAAAAGAACATAAATAGATAAAAAGCTTATTGTCTTTCCTGCTGGCATTTCAGTTTTAGATGTAATATCTGAATTCTAAAGACATAAGAAAAGTCTCTTGTCTTATTTCAAATTATAAAGTTAACAAGTAGATATTTCAAAATTGTTAACACAACTTCCTTAAAGATGAGGTATTCTTATTTCATAACCTCCAGTCCAACTCATGCCACATTTTTTAGTGCTTTCTTTGGAACAGATGACAATTTAGGGGAAAAGGGAAGAAAGGATCAAAATGTCAAATGAAAAAGATTTGAATTTGTATTTGTAGAACTGAAATTCCTTGAAGACGTCATATCTATTATTCCAGGCCAGAGGTCAGCAAACTTTTGCTATAAAGGGCCAGACAGTAAGTGTTTGGGGCTTTGTGGGTGATGCAGTCCCTATTGTAAAGGGGTTCAGGACATGCTACCCCAAAATACAGCACCTGGCATATTAACTATCTTCAGCTGAAAGAATTTTTAAAAGTACCAAAAGCAGGAAGATCACTTGGACTTTCCTCCACTTGTCCATCTTTCCTGAAAGAGACCATAACCCTCCCATGTGAAAGGTGCCCTCCCTGTACCAGGAGGAAAGCAGATATTATTCTTTTCTGGCAGGAAATTTAGGGCCAGGAATGCTGTATAAAACAAACCTTATTAAACTAACCCTTATCTGCCCTGGTACTTCGTCACCATTTACTGCTGCTAGCCCAAACCTCTCTGTCTTGTCAATTCTTCATAAATGTATTGTTTCTTTGCCTAAAGGTTATAAAAGCTTCCTGCTCTGGACACTTCAGGTCTTCATTCTCTTGTGAAGGCTCCGTGGCACGTGTAAAAATTCAGTAAAATGTGTTTTTCTGCTGTTAGTCTGTCTTTGCCCGTTTAATTTCCAGACCTAGCCAGGGACACTAAGAGGGTCAAGGAACACAGTTCCCTCCCCTACCATTGAAAGGGCTCAACCCCGCTGTTGAAGCACAGAGACAGCAACAGTCTAGACATGAACAAAGGGTGTGCCATATTCCAATAAAACGTTTTTTATGGACACTAAGACTTAAATGCTATATATTTCTCACATGCCATGAAATTTTATTCTTCCTTTGATTTTTTTTTAATCACTTAAAAACGTAAAGTTTGCTCTTAGCTGGCAGGCCTTGCAAAACTCTGGTGGTAGACAGGCCTGAGCCAAGGCTGCAGGCGGCTGGTCCCTGCTCTAGGCCAGAGTCTGATGGAAAGATCTGCCGCTTCTCTTTTGTCCTGGAATTGAGGGGTGGGGAGTCCAAGAGATTTGTGAAACAAAACTTCACAGTGTTACTTAACTAAAAATAAATTTAAGCCTCTTTAGTAACCCAAGAAGTTATTGAAGTATATTTTTAAACCAAGTTTATAAAATATTTAAAGAAACAGTAAGTTCTAAAAGGCAGCTCTGAATGAAAGAGCTGTCCATTCGTCCCTATTTTCCTTCCTAGACATTGGGGATTAAGCATCAAAAAAGAAAATCAGACTTTGCTCTGATTACTAGGTTTTTTTACTGACCTTGTTGTTTTACTGACATGTCTTTGATTATTACCATATGGGATTTTTTCATAAGCCACTTATATTTCTTTTTATGTGAGTTGCTCATTGCTTTTTGTCCACTTTTCTATTAGGATATTTCTTTTTCTGAGTTATTGTATGTGAGCTCTCTATATTCTTATTAACCTTTTATCTGCTATTATAAGTAACAAGTATTTCCCCAGTTTCCCTCACTCTTTTATTTTGTGTGGGATGTTTCTTATAGCTCGTCAAAAGCAGTCTTTTCTTTTACATTTTATTTCTTTTCTCTTACACTTGAAAAAAAAAACAACTTCCCCATTTCAAGATTATATAAACATTCAATTATTTTTCTACTATTTGGGGAGTTGTATATATTTTTTTAATGGTAAACTGTTGGAATTTGGAATTTAGTTTGGTGTATAAGCTAGGGATCCAAACTAACACTTTATTTTATTTTGTTTTTCAGTTATAGTTTACATTCAATATTATTTTGTATTAGTTTCAGGTGTGCAGTTATATACTTTACAAAGTGCTCCCCCTGATACTTCCAGTACCCACCTGGCACCCTACATAGTCATTACAATGTCATTGACTGTATTTCCCCTGCTCTGCTTTACGTTCCTGCGACCATTCTGTAACTACCAGTCCATGCTTTTCAGTCCCTTCACTTCTTTTTACCCAGCGCTCCAACCCCCCCTCTCTGGCAACGACCAGTCTGTTCTCTGTCTCTGTGAGTCTGTCTCTGTTTTGTTTGTTCCTTTAGATTGTTCTTTAGATTCCACATAAGTGAAATCATATGGTATTTGTCTTTCTCCGACTGGCTTATTTCCAAGCAATATTTTTCTAAACAGCTCGCCTCTTCTCCTGTGTTCAAATCCTGCCTGATCCGTCTGAGCTCAGCAGCGCTCCTGCGCCTGCCCCCCCCCCCAGGAAGAGCGCTCCCGCCTCCCGCGCCTCCCGCGCCTCCCGCGCCTCCCGCGCCTCCCGCGCCTCCCGCGCCTCCCGCGCCTCCCGCGCCTCCCGCGCCTCCCGCGCCTCCCGCGCCTCCCGCGCCTCCCGCGCCTCCCGCGCCTCCCGCGCCTCCCGCGCCTCCCGCGCCTCCCGCGCCTCCCGCGCCTCCCGCGCCTCCCGCGCCTCCCGCGCCTCCCCGCGGGGTTCTCTCCTTCTGTGTTGCAAGCACCTGAGCCTGTCTCGGCTCTTGCACTGCGCTGTAAGCTCCTTGAGTTGCATTCATCTTTGCACCCCCCAAACCCTCACCCGGGGCCTCACACATTGGTGGAAAGAAAGAGGGAGCCACGGCCGCCCTGGGCCCCCAGCCCCCGTCCCCTGCGGGGAGGGAGCCCACAGGCCCCCCGGGCGCAGCTGGAGGCTTCGCGGGGGCCGCCAGCCCCGGCAGCTCCGGCTTCAACAAAGCGGGTCTTTATGGCGACGTCGCGCACGGGCCTGAGCACAGAGGTCAGCCGGGCTCCGGGCGGACGAAGGGCATGGCCACGGCGCTCCTGGGACAGACGCGGCTTCTCACCCCCGGCCAGCCGCAGTTACAGAAGCAGAGGCCACGGGGGCAAGTGCAGACGGGCCCTGGGCAGCCTCGCGCCCTCCCGCCGCAGACGCCGGCTCGAACTGCCGATCCCGCTTTTCCTACCGTGTTAAATTCAGTCACATACCCAGATATCTCCAGGGAGAGAGTGTGTGTGTGTGCGTGCGTGCGTGCGTGCGTGTGTGTGTGTGTGATACTGAGAACCAGGGATTTATTAAGGGCAAGAGTCCCTTGATAGCCGGAGGGGGGGGGGGATTGTTTTTGTTTGTTTTTACCGTATTTTGAGGGGAAGAGTCAGCCAGATGGCCCCTGTGAAGAAATTGGGGAAGGGGTACTAATAAAAGCTGGCCATGCTAGATTTGGAAATAAAAAGCACTAGTCCTGTGTCTACCCTTACTGACTTCTCTCTTATGACTCTGACTCCCAAAAGAAAGAAATAATGGACCAACTTCTATGACTAATATCCCAGAAAACAGCAAGAATGGAGGATCTACAGAAATGTTCAACAGTTATATGCCTCAGAGAATAAGTTCAGGGGCTCTGTGCTAAACACTCTTCTAGGAAAGCAGCTCAGAGAAGGTCAAGGCCAGAAGCCTTTTCAAGTCCATAGCATTTTCTAGTGACAGCAGGTGCAGCTGGCTACCACTCCAAGTACCATTTCTCAATTATGAGAAGTGAAGTTGTTTTAAGCGAACTATTATTTTTAAATATACCCACTTGGTGATATGTTTCAGTCACAATTTTTAAAAGATTTTGCAGCTGGGCATGGCTCAGTGGTTGAGTTTCCACCTAGGATACAGGTGATAGGGGTTCAATTCCCAGTCGGGGCACATGCCCGGGTTTTCGGGCTCGATCCCCAGTTGGGGCCGTGCAGGAGGCAGCCGATCAATGACTCATCATTGATGTTTCTATCTCTCTCCCTCCCCTTTCCTCTCTCTGAAATCAATAAAGATATATTTTTTAAAAAAAAGAAAAAGATTGATAAATCACCCTAGCTGGTTTGGCTCAGTGGTTAGAGCATCAGTCCTCAGACCAAAGGGTCCTGGGTTCGATTCCAGCCAAGGGCACATACCTCGGTAGCAGGCTTGATCCCCAGCTCAGTTGGGGGTAGGGGGGGAGGCAACCAATTGATGTTTTTCTCTCTCTCTCTCTCCCTTTCTCCCTTCCAGTCTCTCTGAAAAGCAATGGAAAAAATATCCTTGGGTGAAGATTAAAAATAAAAAAGATTGATAAACTATACACTTCTGAAATCTCAAAATTTTAAAAAAGGTTATATACAGAAAGGGTGCTAAAGTCCTTTTAAAAATGCAGTAAACATCCCAAATCACAAGCCATAATGCAAAGTCCAATGAATGGATGACTGCATGGGAAAAGTCCCAGAGCAGCTTGAGCCCTTCTATAATAGGTGCAAAGCTAGGGAAATGTCAACACTGAGAATAAATTTCTCAGGGTGACTCAAACACAGCTTCTACTCCACTGATCACTTCTGGTATTAACTGTGCTTACAGAAGAAATTCCTCACATTTCTTCCACGCTATAGAAGGACCAACTGGTGCAATGTCACGGGCCTAGGTGGGCCTCGCACAGAAAAGGGATAACTCAGCTTTGTTAAAAGTGTTCCTAGAACTTCTGCCCTCTGAAATTATTTATTACAAATGTTTCCTTACCGTTCATCAACCATCCTGCTGAAACACCTTCTAGAAACGGAAGAGCTCGAGCAGGATGGATATTTTGCTGGTATGCTCTGGAGCAAGAGGGTGTTATGTGGGTACTATATTAGGGGTACTGTGCTCAGAGCACTGGATGGCCTGGGGGCTCTGCACTGCACAGGATCTCCAGGTAGAAAGCAAGTAAGTACCTCTAAGTGTTTGAAAATGAGAATCGGTCAAGGAAAGAGGAGACAGCAAGAGGACCCACATAAACTCTTGGGCCTGCTTCGGGAAATTACTTAGTCCCTGGGGAACAACTATTTGCCTTTCACTAAAGAGTGAGATATTTGGCTTACACTCATAAGCAGTAACGGAAAACTTTGGTAAAGAAGGAATGTTAGCCCAGCCGGGTGTGGCTCAGTGGTTGAGCGTCGACCTAGGATCCAGGCGATCGGGGTTTGATTCCTGGTCAGGGCACATGCCTGGGTTGCGGGCTCGATCCCCAGTTGGGGGCGTGCAGGAGGCAGCTGATCAATGACTCTCTCATTATTGATGTTTCTATCTCTCTCTCTCCCTTTCCCTTCCTCTCTCTGAAATCAATAAAGATTTTTTTTTTAAGGATGTTAAATAGTGGAACAAATTATCAAAAACTTTTGGCATCTCAGTTTCACATGGTCTGGCTCATCAATAGAAAGTACAGTTGTGGCAACGAGTGAAGCAGGGGGCTAGGCTAGATCACTCCTCAGAATCTCTCCTCACCTTTCTTCTGTCAGGATAGATATATACCCAAGGTGACATCATTAAAAGAAGCAGAACAATCAGGAATACCTTGTGACATATCAGAGCCAATAAAGGCTTAGAAAATTCTTGCTAGTGAGGAAAACAAATGTTCCCAAACAGCATTTCCTGATTACTTAACAATAATGCAGACCAATGTCAGTCTTTCTGAAGAAATGAGTATGTCCATTTGGATCCTATTTTATTATTTGACTCATTATTTAAATAAATGAGAAATGTGTTCACTCAGGAAATAAAATCAAAAGCTAACCTCAACTCAGGAAAACTACAGATTATTTTTTTTAAATATCTCTTTTTACTCACTTGCCTGCTAACCTCGGGAACTTTGATAGTTGAAAAGTTGCTTTTTATTTTCTAATGATTTCAGAAGGAACATTGGAATACTGGCATGAAAAAGGCCACTAGTGAGACCACTTCACTTTAACCTCACTTTTTCAAGATTTTAAAACAGGGAGTAAGTACAGGGGCAATGACGCAGCATTTTTTAGAAGCGTCCTCATATCCTGGGCCCAAATAGACAGTGGTATTAACAGAAACAACTAAATATCCATAGCAACTGTGGAAAACAGATCTCATGGCATAGTCCCATTGCAAGTCACTTCCTTTTGTGCCGCCTCACTCAACCTCAGGCAGAAATAAATGCTTTCTATTCTTGTTCCCACAACCCCACCTTGAATGTGTATGCAGAGTGGGAGAGGGGAAGGGAAGGGAGAATTGTTCCCCACCCAGAACCACACCAGCGGTTTTCCCTTCACAGCCACTTCCCACTGTCCGCTGGGTGTCAGAGACTGTCCCCAAGGACCCACTAAGAAGGGTGTCTGGGGCCCTTTGAAACAAGGGGGAGTCCCCACCAGGCAATTTGGGTGGGGCTCAACAAAATCAAAGCCCAGTTGTAGGGGCCAGGTGGGTGATCAACTGTTTAATAATAAATGTTAACACCCATCCAACACTTCCTTCATCCAGACACATTAAACAGAGACAGTCACTGAAATCCCCTGCATGCCGTCTGTGTTGGTGGCTGGCTGGGCAGGCGGACCCTGCAGTGTGACTCAGCATGCTGAAGTCTGCCTTTGTGGGCACGAACAACTCACAACTGCCTTAACTACCAGAATCAGAATCAGCTGATCGCAGTGGGCCTCCTGGGACCCTGCTCCAGTGATCACAGCAGGAAGTGAACTCGGACAGTACCTTCCAGTTAAGAGCTACTGAAAGCAAGAGGGAGTGCGCCTCTGCCTTGGAAAGCGCTGGGAGGCAGCTTGGAGAGGCTCCCTGTGGTGGCTTAGGGCTGTACCAGCTTACAGTGCTGGGCTGTGATGACGATGATGGTGGTGATGACAAAAAATACTATAATAAAGCACTACTGACTGAACACATTATTTGCTAAATGCTTGGCATAGTTGCCTCACTTACACCCCATAGCTATCCTGGAAGGTAGACAGTAAAATCCTCCGTTTGGAGATGAGGAATCCAGTGGGGGGTGGAGGGCTGGGGGGGGGGGGAATCATAGAGCCTAAAGTCATGTGATGATTAAGCAGGATTTGAGCCCAGACTGAGGGGTTAGGAGTCCAGGCCCCCAACCACTTCAACACTACTGGTTTTAGAAAAGCTGCATTGTCCACACCAGTGTGGTTCTAAATCTAAGAATGGCCAGGGGAAGGAAGGGGAAGCCCCAAATTAACCTCTGAGCTTTTTATAGGGTAGCATCTCCCCAGGCACGGCCCCTCCAGTGAACTCAGAGCCAAGCTGTCCCAGCTGGGTCTGCAGCAGCCCTCAGAAGCTCTTTCAGAACCTGACCCTGCAGTTCCCTGCATCCACACTGCCGTTGGCTCTGGGCCCAGCTTTGCTGTCTTATAAAAACATTTCCAAATGGATAAACCCTGGAGGTTCAGGCATAGGCCTGAACTTCTGTAACTGAGTGAATGGTGGTAGAAATGGTGAGGGTAATTACAACAGGTAATCCCTCACTCTCATCTAACACTAGAGTCAAAGTTCTGCTCTGCCAGAGAATTCATCAGAGCTGCTCACTACTCTGGATTCCTTGTTCGATTTCAATTGGAGTTTGCAGACCAATGAAATAGTTAAAAGCAAAAAGGGGAATTGGCAAGAGTCTGGCACTTATAAAAATGGGGAAATTAGTTTTTTGAGAACTAACTGCAGAATGAAAAATTGTGACCAAAACAAGGTGGACAGCCAGGAGTTCAGCAGATGGTGCATAGAAGCCAGGTCTGGCTGCACTGTGATTCCGGGGCCCAGCGGAAGGACTGGGACGGGCATGAGAAGGAGGAAGGCAGCCACATGACTGTCCTGTGCTGTCCCTAGATAAATGAAAAGGCTCCCACCAAGAGAGTTCCTTCCCTTCTTCTGGGAGAAAGGGAAGTGGCCTGGGCTGAGGCACCCTGGGATGGGGAAAGGTACTCTCTTCTCTTCTTTGTCGGTGGGAGCCTTGCTTACCTGGGGATGTGGATTCCTCAGGGTTCCAGTACTGTGGCTCCTACAGTCTGGGGCACACTCAGGCCAGTGCAGAACTGAACTCAATCCTCATTGATACAGACCACAGACTAGGATCTCAGGCAAGGCCGTGGCTACCTTTCTGCTCATTCGCACCCCTGCCTGCTCAGCCCTCTCCTGGGAAGCGCCTGCCAGTCTGTCTACAGCAGGAAGAGGAGACTGGGTCTTGGTGGCAGCTGCTCAGAGGAGACAAGCTGCAGTGGCCCTTGTTGCAGTGGGGCAGAGATCTTCCTTCTGCAGGTGGCCTCTCACCCCAACCTGTAGGATCCATGGGCCCCAACATAGGTAAACGGGTTCATCAGCCTGGTTTCATCACTCACACTGCCCTGCACCCTATCTGAGAGCTGCAGGAGCACTTAGTACCCTTGTAGGAAGGTGCAGGAGATGTGACCTCCAGTCACAAAGTGATTGGGAAACACAGCTGAAGAGTCTAGGATGAGCAGCCCAAGGATCCTCTAGTCTAACAGTCTGGTGTCAAATATAGAATCTTCTCTGCTCCTGGGAATGTTCTTAGTCACTGTTCCCTGGCCAGAAACAGAAAATCACCTACTTCTGACCCTGGGCCCTGAGCAACTAAGGCAGGCTATGAAACTAACTCTGCTATGCTCGGCCTATGGGCCCCTGAAATGGCCGCACAAACTTGCTTTGGGAAACCTTATTTTATTTAAAACTTGATTTTCTTTGTACTTGCTGAAAGTTTTGTCATTTTCCTTTTAAAATGCTAAATATAAATTTATAAAAATATATAGCTAGATTTATTTTTTGCAATCAGGGATTTGGAATTATCTGCCTGTACTTAGAATAGTTTGTGATGTCACTTCTTCATTCTGGGACTTGGTGCATCCTTTGCAAATGACGATACCAGCCTGTTCTGCCTCCGTCCCGCAGCTCCACTCCGCGGTCTCAGAGGTGACTCAGCATGGGGAGCAAACTCACCTCTCTAAGCAGGGGCTGGAGCTGGGAGGGGGCAAGCAGGCTCCATGGTCCCGGCCAGGATTTGATGCCAGGATTGATTAAGATAACGCAAGAGAACCATGGGACGTTAGCATACCCACTCAAGCTGCCCTGGAAAAGTGGTCTTATTAGGCTTTCCTTGGAAGCTTCTCTGGCTGCAGAGGCTCAGGGGTGTCAACAGCATGAACAGAAGTGGTCCCCGTTCACCTCCTGTTGAACAGGGGACACCAGAGGTTACATCAACTGACAGGCAGCATTAAAGATGACTTAAGAAACAGAGATACCTCACTGTTAGCACCATTCATGCCACACCAACACCTACGTCTGGGCTTACAAGTCTCATGAACTTGAAATATAGAAGCCAGGGCTTGGAGAAAAAAATTAAAATTCTCCCCTCAATCTGTTTGATTTTCCAAATTATATTCTTGCCATACAGGTTAAACTAGGTGTTATTAGTTGTCTGTGGCTTCTGTAACACATTACCACAAACTTAAGCGACTGTGAACAACATAATTTATCTTATAGCTCTGTAGGCCAAAAGTCTGACATGGCCTGGCCAGCTTAGCTCAGTGGTGGAGCATCGACCTATGATCCAGGAGACTGCGGTTCGATTCCAGTCAGGGCACATGCCCGGGTTGTGGGCTCGTTCCCCAATAGGGGACATGCAGGAGGCAGCCCATCAATGGCGGTCTCTCATCATTGATGTTTCTCCCTCTCCCTTCATCTCTCTGAAATCAATAAAGATATAAATTTTTTTTAATTGCTTAAAAAAAAAAAAGTCTGGCACGGATCTCGCTGGGCTAAAATCAAGGTGTCAGCAGGCCTGCGTTTCTTTCTGGAAGTGCAGACAATCCATTTCCCTGCCTTTTCCAACTTCTAGAGGCACATGCGTTTCTTAACTCCTGGTCCTCTCCCTTCATCTTCAAAGTCAGCAATGGCTGACTGAGTCTTCCTCACAGCCTCTCTCTGAAACCGACTCCCCCGCCTGCCCCTTCTCTTAGAACCCTTGTGGGTTCCATCTGCATAAACAGGTTCCAGGGCTTGGGATGTGGGTATCTTTGGGAGGCCACGACTCTGACAATCATACTGTGAAAAACCTACAGAAATGTGAGAATAAAGATATAATACCCTTATCACAAAGTTGGGGGGCAAAAGGGAGGAGGTCCACCCCCTCTCTCAAGCTGCCAATGCTACTGCCCAGGAAAGCACAGTGTCCCCAGTAGCCTCTCCACGTTCTACTCCAGGGCACTAACCCTTTGTCGTCAATAGAAGAAAAACATTCTCTCAAGCTCATTCCTCTCTGTACATTGCTTCTGCTCTCACCACATGTAGGCAGGGGAAACTGTCCATTTTCGTATCTCGTTGAAAGTCAGAGTCATAATATGCCACTACCAAATTACTGCGAGTTCCTTTCAGGAACAGTTTCCAACTTTGAAACCGTTTTAACTGCTCATGGCTGCAGAGTCCTAATTTACTGAGGCGTGAGGCCTCGGGGCAAACTAGTGCTTTATAAAGCGACAGCTAAGACCCTCTGGCATGTATCTAACATGGCTGCCACTGTTGTCACCAGCTTCTGTTGTGAGGGACAACCAAAAACGAGGATCATATAACAAGACGATGGCATTATTCTCAAGTTCCAAAGCCAGCCTCACTTATTTCATCAGGCCGATCCGGGGCAGGCACCTGATTAAACCCCAGCTCTGCTAGAGGCCATGCAAGGGGTTTGAAACAGATGATGAAAGAAACACGTCAAGAATACCACAACCTAGGCATTAAAGTGATAAAAATAGCTAACAGTTACCGAGCCAAACGGAGTGGCTGAGAGCAAAGACTGCAGTGTTAGAGTGCCTCCAGCGCGTGGTAGCCATGGGATTCTGGGCAAGCTTCTTACCCTCTCTGTGCCTCAGTTTCCTCATCTGAAATTGAGGGTAACAATAGAACTAGTCATATAGGATTGCAGAACCTGGCACTTTGGAATCATTCACCATTAGCTGGCATTATTAGCCAGATGCTATGCTAAACATTTTTCAAGCATTTCTTAAATCAAAATAGCCCCATGATGTATTGTAATCTCCATGTTTTAAGTGGATATAACCTTAAGGTCAAGTAGCAGAGCCAGGACCAGAACCCATGTTGGTCTGACTCAACAGACCATGCTCTTAACCTCTGTAAGGAGCGAAAGTCTCCTGGGAAAGACTGACCGTGACTGTGCTTCAGATGTCCCATCTCTTCTATAGTTTCTAGCATGTACCTCCTGCACAGTTGGTGCTTGTGTGATGGATCAGAAGACCTGAATGAAACTAACATGAAGACAGACACATGTTGCCTTGAAATAGCTCTGGGCCATCCCGTACCTGATCCAATACTAACACTGGTTGAATGTTGGATTTTGAGGCCCTTGAGAGCTCACAGCTCTGAGCATTTCTGTTAGCAAGGCACCACCTCCTGAAGAGTCTCCTGACCATCTCCTTGGTACCTTTCCTGGCATAGAGAAGACACAGATGGAGCCCCAGAGCAATAATTCCCAGTCCTCATTCATTCCGCAACGTCCTGGGGAATCAGTTGGTTCAAGGAGTACCACGAGCTTCTCATTAACCAAATTAATTTTAATTTGCTGTAAATCTGTGCTTCTCTTAGGTGTGGATCCAAACAATGAGAGGGCATGGCAGCTATACAAAGGGCAAGAATTGCTGTGCTGAAAACTTAATGAAATCTCACAGACAAAATGTTGAGCAAAAGAAATTAGACACCAAGGAGTGTGTATTTTGTGATTCCATTTAGCTGAAGGTCAAAAACAGGCAAGACTGCCCTGTGCTCTTTAGGGATGCAGCTTTAGATGCTAATATAAAGGAAGGAAAGCAATTACCACAGAAGTCAGGAGAGCGGCTAGCCTCGGGGTGGTGAAGGGGGTTGGAATTCCATTGGAAAGGGGGCTCTAGGGTGCTGGCAAGGCTCTAGTACTTGACCTGAGTGGAAATGACACAGGTGTTTTCCATTATAATTTGTTTAGTTTTACAGGGTTCCCTTCATATATTTCATCTCTGCACTTTTCTCTGTGTTATATTTCATAACAAAGGTTGGTTTGTTTTTTTCTCTAATGAAGTTTGTAGCAACCCTACCTGAGAAGACATAGAAGAAGCTATAGGAACTAAGCAACTATTAGTGGGACTGTTGAGACCTTGTGTGATCATCTAGCTCAGTAGTTTTTAAACCTTAGCATAAATAAGAGTTACCTAGAGAACATGTTAAAAGACAGACTCCTGGGTCCCACGCCCCAGAGACTGGGATTCATTAGGACCGGAGTCTGGGGCCCAAGATTCTGAGTTCCTAACGAGCTCCCAGATGCTGCTGATGCCACCACACTTAGAGAAGCACTGATCTAGTCTGCTCCCAACGTTTTGCTCACCCTTTAAGACACCCAAGGAGATAGCCCACACGACAGGATGTAGGATATGGTCCTCTGCCTATTTGACAAAGCAGATCTTTCCAGCTCCTAGTCTTAACAGATTATTGAATTGAATTGGTATTCTTATGTGATATATTCTTCCCTGCTCCCCAAATACATCCATTTCCTGTGTCAATTTGGACCTCTCCAAAGCTAGGAGGTAAGCTCAGGGGTTTCTAAAGTCATACAAAAGGGAAAAAGACAGAAAGGTTGTAGCTCATGGTCTTCTGAAGAGACTGCTGTCTAACACAGATGAGGCGCAGCCGTTCTGCTGTTCCCTGTTCTGCTGGCTATCAGCCTTTAGCCATCAAGTATGAGTCCCTGTCGATTTATCAGGACAAAAACAGGCTGACTTCTTTCCTGTCTAAATTCTGCACGATATTTCCTTGTATGCCACACAAAATGCAAAACAGAGGCTAAAGTTAGAAGCTGAGGTGCTGTGAGGCTGGTGTGTGTGGGGAGAAGGCAGAGAGGAGATGTCACAGGGCAGGGCTCACAGGAGAGCTGCCTGGGGCCCCTTCCTGAGCTGTCACAGGCAGCAGAATGGAAGAGAAACACAAGGGAAGGGGGCTGGAGGCAAGGGGCCGATGGACCGCCTCATTATTACACCTGCAGAGATCCTTGTGGGTTTTTTTTTGGTTCCCTAAAAGCACCCTGACCTACTTTTTGAAATGTTGTTTCCTTCCTCATCAAAATACATTCCTAGTGAATTACAATAAAGTTTTATGCGATTATTCAACATAAAGTTTTAGTTTTGTTTCTACGCTGGGGGCCATTGTCTGTGTCTCCATGCATAGCAGTAATGTAATCAACAGGCTGTGATAGATATGATGAATTTCTTGGAGCAGCAGGCAGGCCGCAGTCTTCAAAGAATCTATCTGAAAAGCTGTGAGCAAAGCTTTGAGTCTATTTAAGAAGAGAGCTCAGTGTGATAGCTGGTGGCTTCACCCCTCAGCCAAGGGAAAGCCTTACTAGATATGAGTATAAAAGCCTTAAAGTAGATGTAGATATAATAATGCCTTGGATTTATGGAGCACTTTTCTTCATAGAACCTCAGGCATCCCTAGGTATAGTGTAATCCTGTATTCTCTGGGCAGAGTGGCCAGGTCAACTTGAAATCTTACATAATGAAAATTATGGCAGTGCTGGGGGGAAGGGGGCCTAGGGTGAGAGGGAAATACTTCCCTTGGGTCTGCCAGGGCAGCCTTGCGCCTAGGCAGGTGGGGCCCCGCTAAGATCCAGAGCTGCCTCGCCTCCTCATGTGGCAAGGCTGCTGAGAAAATGAGCTGGGCAGTGTGGCCAGCCCAAAGTTACACAGGGGCGTAGGAATCGGGCCACTGAGTGGTCAGTCACCTTCTCCCAGCTGCTCAGCAGCCTCGGATGTGGGAGGATGTGGACAGGTTCCTAAAAGTGCCTCTCCATTTGCTTCCCTCGAGCTGGGAAAAAGTGCAGCGCACGCAATGCAAACCCAGCCTGGGTGTGGGCTGCGTGCGGCCTGGACTGGCAGAGGCGGGTGACGGACGTTCCCATACCTGCTCTGGGGGCTGGGCTCGCAGCTTCTGGAATGGCGGAGCTGCACAGCCACACCTCTGCAGGGCAGAGGCCCAGGCAGAAGGAAACAGAAGGTTCTTAGAAGGAAGGCAACCCTTCCTGTGCTTCTTATTTCAGCTTTCTGAGGCTGCCGCTCCCAGCAGGCTGACTTCTCTCCCCATACCCTGGTTCAGCGGCCTGTGCACACGCAGGAAAAAACTGCGGTGGAGCCTTGGCAGGCCTAGAGACACTAGAGTCCAGGCTCTGGGCCTGCCTGGCGAGCCTTCTGCCCAGGCCTCCTCACGGGCCTCCCTCAAGCCTGGACCTCACACCCAGGCCTCTCACTGTCCATTCCCTCTGCTTGTCCGCTTTCCACTGCCCATTAGCCAGAAGACAAGCAGGAGAAATTAGAGAACTTGAACCTGAATAAATTAACTTGGAGATGGTTAAGTAAATGTCCAATGAGTTTTCTGTGTTTCTATGCTCCTCTGACTCCCATTCTAAAGCAATTGAAAAATGCCTATGTGAGTAAGGCCTTCAAGCTCTGGCTAAGAATACAGTGTTGTTATTATTAGAGCAACTGGGAGGGAGTCATGCCATCTCGGGGCAAGGCTCGGGTGGGCTGTGTGGGAGGCGACTGTCAACAGCTGCTGGAGGAAAGCTTGTTTATTGTCAGCAGCCTGACACAGAGATTAAGACAAGCTTGGCCTCCAGGTCACACCCACACAGCTGCAGGCCGCCTGCTCCAGACATTGCGCCCAACTGCAGGGGTCCCCAGGGCCTCCACTCGGGGGTGATTCAACCAACAAGGGAACCCAGGAGGCCACAGGGACAGCTGGGAAAATTCCCCACCAAACAGTCCCAGTAGAAAAGTGCATCGAACAACACTTTCCCCAACAGAATAAGTGCAAGACCCCAGAACCAGCTGCAAATCCCACACAATAGCTCCGTGTCCTAAGACAGTTTTTCATTCATTCACCACACACTTACTGTTCATCTTCTCTGGCAGATACTGTGGGTGGGGCTAGGAACAGAGCCGTGAAGGAGACCATCCCAATCCCTGCTCTTCTAGAGTTGACAGTCTGGATTCTTTAATCACCTGTTATTAAACTGGTAATTATATGATAAGTGTTTTAATAGAGGAAGGTCTAGGAGCCATGAGCACGACAGTGGGGGAAATCTAAACTGACCACCAAGAATTGCCTTGCTAGGGAAACTGCCACTCAGAAATACTGTCGAGTTCAAACTATTAGGGTCTCAAGAGATGTCAGCCTAAGACTGTCACTGTTTTCTCTCTTTTTTTCAGTTAATCAAACTTTTAGTTAATATCTACCTATCTAGCACCTGTTCTATTTCATTACCAGTCTCTTAAACATAGAGCTCCGGGAATAAATAATTATAATCATAGAGCATCCATCAAAGGATCGGGACCTCTCTGTGGTCACTATAGTTAGTCATGCTATTATCACCTGCCATTATTCTTACTCTTCCCTGACAATGGTAATCACCAGGAGCCTCCCCCCTGAGAAGGTCCAACCCTTCACAGCATCATAGAAGCAGCCTCATATCAACTAAGAGCAGGGGGGCATTAGACATCCCCGGCCCCAAAGACAGAAAACGTGAGGTGACGGGAAGTTTCACTGACTTCCCCAAGCGAGAAACCAAGATGAATGTTTTCAAGTGTAAGTCAGATGGTGTCCTCTTCTGTTCATCACCCCGCCGTGTTCCCAGCCATCAGACTAAGAGCTGAAGTCCTGAGAGTGGCCCGCAAGGCCCTGCCTGACCCAGCTCCTCGCGTCCTGTCTGCCTCCCGCCCTGCTCGCCTCCCCTGCTCCTCTGCATCAGCCGTGCTCCCCTTGCTGGTTTTCTTGAACACCCAGCATGCTCCCTCTCCAGAGACTTTACACTTACTCTCTCTGCCTGGAACTTTCTTCCTCCATAAATCCACATCCTCACTCCCTCACTTTCTTCAAGTTTCTGCTGAAATGTCACATTACCAGGTTGTCAGTGACACCTTCCCTGGCCACCTTATTTATGAGAGCAACACTCCCTCTGCAGTCCTTGTCCCACTTATCTGCTTTATTTTTCCTCATGGATGGTGTCACCGTCTGACACACCATATACTTTGCTGTCTGTCTGCTCTACTAGAATCGATGTTTCTTGAGGACAGATATTTTTTGTTTCTCTCCCCCCACATACACTATTTTCCAGTGCCTAGAACAGTACCTGGCACATAGAACCTCAATAAATATTTATTGAAAAATGAATGAATGATAAATCAGTTGGGAAAAGAAGAACTTCAATAAATCATGCTGAATTTTTGGTGTTCCAGATAGAAAATGATATAATTCAGTTCCTACCTCTCATTACACACTAAAGCAAATTCTAGATGGATTAAATACCTAGATGTAAAAAAGTGAACCCTCAAAACTTTCAAATCATCATATAGGAATCTGTCTTTATGGTTTCAGATAGGGGAAAATTTCTTAAATAAGAAGTAACAAAGCATAAACCATATGGAAAAACATTATAATTCAGAATATATAAAGAATTCCTACAGTAATAAAAAGGTAAAACCCAGTAGAAAGAGGGATGAAGAAAACGGAAAAGCAGGTCACAACAGCAGAAACTTGAATGGCCAATACTTTTACATAAAGCTGCCCCACCTCACTAATAAACACAAAAACATAAGTAAAAGCAATGAGCCATTCACCTCCATTAAATTGGCAACAATTGAAAATCTGATAAAATTAAATGTAGATGAAGTCTTGGGAAAAAAGTGCGACCTCTTATTTACCACTAGCTGGAATCTGAATTTGTAGAGCAACTGTGAAGGGAAATCCGACCACCAAAGTGCAAATGCAGATGACGTTCGGCTCAGCAATTGCACTTGCTCTGGCCGAGCCCCTGAGCACGGGGGGGGGGGGGGGGGGGGGGGCGCAGCTGCTGTTTGTGGGAGTGGGGCCTGCACGGTGAGGGGGGCAGACTAGGCTTCGGGGGACCGGCACACAATGCAGTGTACAGATGTCGCATGACACACCTGCAATGCGTAGAATGTTATTAATCAATGTTACCCCAATAGATCATTTAAGCTTGTACTGCAGATTTCTTTCTTTCTTTTTACAACCTTTAGAAATGTAAAACCATCCTTATCCAGATTTGCTCACAGGCTACATATGTTCATAGCCATAGTTTGCCAACCTCTGCTATATCAGCAATTAAAATTAGTGAATTAGGTCTACATATGTCAACTTAAATAAGTCTTAAAGACAAACCATGAGTGACAAAAACAAATTTCAGAAATAATATGCACAGCATAGGTAAACCTTTAATTCCTCTCTAAATATAAATCCATATATGTAGTAGATCTATAAAAATGTGTATAGAAAGGATTTATATAAGTTCATGAGAGAAGTTGCTTCTAAGGAAAGAAGAAGAAAAGCAGATTTAAGTGGGGCACCAAAGGGACTTGAACTTTATCAGTAACATTTTATTTATTTTATATAAAATAATCTGGGGCAAGTACGACAAAATGCAAATCCTAATTCAGGTCACAGGGTACATGACTGTTGTATTACTCCCTGTACTTTCCTATAGTTAACTTTTTTTTTTTAAATACACATTGAAAAACAAAAAGAATGCGAGAGCATATGTCAAAATTTCAACAGCGGTTATTCCCACTAGGTGGGGTTTCTTGTTTTTACTTACCTGTATTTTCTAAATAACATCTGACTCTAAAAATTGGAGTTGATTTTATAATGAGAAAATAAAGTTATAAAATTTTTCCAAGGTACCAGCTTGACTACCAAACATGCCTTATTTTTGGAATCCTGAATGAAGACCTAAATTCCACTTGCGTCATCAGAGAACTCCCATGTCACACTCTCCGGCACTGTATGAGGGGGCGAGGGCAGTGATGATGGTATGGGCAGGAAATCTGCTACCTCGCGCCTGGCAGTGGGCAGTGGTCACCTGGGGTTGGGGGACATAAGTAACTTGAGTTACTCAGTAATGGTGTCCTTTCTACCTGGAAAATAAGTCTTTCAAGGTGTTTATCAGTCTGGTGACCCTGCTTCACAGCGTGGGATAAGCTGGGTTTCCAGTTTGAGAACACAGCCCTGGGCCTGGGTGCCCCGACTTCGAGCGCTTTCTGGCTGGCACTACCAAGATACCGCTGCTTGCCCACCGAGGCCTGCGCATGGGCCCAGATCGGGGCCGGCTCCATGGTGTGCAGCCTGGGCAGTCGCCCAACGCCCAACTCTCAGGTTCGCTTTCACGCTCTTTGACCACTATCCTGAAATTCTTAATAATTTTATGTTTGAATTTGTGTTTTGTAAGCAAAGCCTGATGAGACAACAAAGGATGTGTGTGAGCAGAGGAGCCACGCGGGCAATAGGGCACACACACACACTCAGGACTGTGGGCGCAGCAGGCAGCATGCTGGGGGCACAGCTAGGCCCAGATCTGAGCTCAGGTTAGTGACAGTGGTGGTGGCAGCGCTGGAGGCATTGCTGGCAGCAGTGGCCACAGCCCCAGAAGAGTGAGAGGCTCCTCATGGACACAGAGGCAGGACCATGACGGGAGGCTAGCGCGACCATCCATCCCCAGAGCCCATCTCTGCAGCATTTGCGCAAATAATAATTCTCCAGCCTGAATGCTGGGACAGGAACTGCCAGGGAGTGAACCATGTCAATAAATTACTATGCAATGGAATTGTGCACAGAGGCATTGCAAGAAAACCTATCAGAAAGTTATTAGAATTCTTTAAAGAGTTTAGAATTTCTGAGTTTAAAAATTGTCACAGCACTGCAAAACAAATATCCACAGGCTTAGAAATAGAACATAATCTTAATGGCCACTGCATTCAACAGAAAGGACATTATTTTCATGTGAAGCTTCAGATAAGTCAATTATTAACAAAAAAATTTTAATTAATTTTTCTTATACGATAAAGCAATAGAATACATGAATATTTTCAACTATATATAAATCAAATTGAAACTGCTTTCAATTTCTTGTCTGGCCTCTACAAGTTACAGAGAATGCCAGAGGAAGCATTAAAATGCCATTGTAAAATTTAGTATTTAAAATTAAATTCAGACTCACATGAAGCTGATCATGTACTAGATATACTAAAATTTCTATTTTGAGATAATTTACCAAAGATTTACCCTAATGTTGGCCTGGTCTCTAAAATATACCTAACATTTCCAGTAACAGTTGCACCTGCAGAAGGATCCTTCCCAAAATTAACAATTATGAAAAATGATTTGAGCGCTTGCATTTGCCAAGAGTGACTAATGTCACTTTCAATTATACTAATTGAAAATGAAGTTGCTAAAAGTATAACTTTTGATGACCTAATAAATGAATTTACAAAAAAGAAAACCAGAAAAATCTTATGATCAAGATATCACATTAATAAAGTATTATCATTTATTGTATTATATAATATTATATGACACCCAAAGCATTATTTTTTGCATGTGCAAGTTTAAGCTGTTATTCATATAACACTATTATGCCTATTATGTTTAAAAGTAATGGATCTTTCATAAAGAAAAAGTTTTATATTTTAGTACCTTTAACGGGACTTTTCTTTCTTGTTCTTTGAACAAGGGCCCTGCATTTTCATTTTGCACTGGGCCCTGCAAACAGCCCTACCATGAACTGTTTTCCAAAGGTGATCGAGCCCTTTGTAAAGAAGGCCAGGCAGCTGGTCTTGGGAAGAAAAATGGCCCATTTAGAGATGGACTGGGGAACTGTGTCCTCATTGCACTGGGCCACAACTGAGCAAAGGCAAAGTCACACACAGGCCAGTCACAGGCCTCTTCTCTGTGGACCACAGTAAACTGCCAGCCCCCCCACATAGACTCTGCAGCAACTTGTGGCTGAGAACATCGCCCCACCTTCCCCTCCTTTGTCAATGCCTGCTCCTTCTCTGAGGAATATTTGCATTCCTTTGGGGACAGAGCATGGAGCAAGACTGAATTCCCACTGAGGGGACTCAAGGTACATTACATTTTTGTTACTCAGACTCCATCAGCCAATTCCTCAGCCTTTCGCTCTGAATCCTGTTTGGAGATTCCTGGTTAGATACCCAGAAACTTTCACAGGGTCATTTCACCAAGGTTGTCAGAGTCAGAAGGGCAATGGATAAAAGCCCTTCAGGCACTTAAGGATAAATGGAAGGAAAAGAAAGTCAGCCTTATAGTGAGGAGTCTGGGGACAGACGGGGTCCCTGGTGATGCTTCCCTGCCCCTCAAGACAAGGCAGGACAAACAGATTCTGCCGACAAGGCCATTTCCTTTGGATTGCTTCACTTCATTTCACACAAAACACATCTGGCAACTTTCATAAACTCACAACCACAAACAGGATTGTACTCGGACGACCTAAACACTGGGCCCTTCCCCAATTGCGGCTACCATACACTGGTCACTCGAGCACTGCCAGTCCTGCCTGTTTCCATGCCTGTACGGCACACGCTCCCTGGGGACAGAGGCCGTATCTTCTACTTCACGTGTCCCCGGGCTCCACATATAACAATCCTATAGTTCTCAGGACACCTACAACCCACCTGCCCACTCATTAACTCATCGGGCCTCACGGACGCACCCCGCAAGCCAGGATGACGCTCATCTTACAGAGGAGGGGTCAAGGCCTGGAGAAAGCCCCCGGCCTGCCTCCCTGCCGCAGGCCGGCCCGGTCCTGTCCGCTCTGCGGCACTTCTGTGGAGGGGCCGCCCGACAAGGGAAGGCGTCCCCCTTGCTGGCACGCAACCTCAAGGGCACTACAGGCGCAGCACCTGAGCGGGACCTTGTAATGACGGATGTTGGCCGCTCCGTGGCTGCTTTTCTTCCGCTCTATGGCAGCACATCCTAAGGGCACCTCTCCTCTTATGCCACCTGCCTTGTTCTGGGCTCGGGGAGTGTGCCGAGGACTTCGGGCTGGAGGGGACGGGACTCTCCAAAACGCAAGTCTCCCGGGTGGCCTCCCTTTCTGCACCTCCCGGGGTGGGGTGGCAGCAACAGCAGCTCAGAGCAGGCCGTCTAGACCTGCCCCGTGGCCGCGGCCACGGCCCGCAGCGCGGCCCCTGTTCCTGCCCGCCTCGGGTGAGGGAAATGCGGCGCTGCAGCCTCCAGAGCACAGCCGCCCTGCGTGGGCTTCCCCCTTGCGTGCCTAAGGCCAAGCGGGTTCTCGCCTACCAACAGTCCCGGCTACCGCAACTTTGATAAAAGGTTTTCACATGTTTATGACCATTGGGGTAAGAAAGGCTTACTTAAGGTACGAAAATGCAGAAGCCACACACACACAAAAGACTAAAAACCTGGGCAACATAATCCAAAATTTGGAACAAAAAAAGATATCACAAAGTTAAAGAAAGTGACATTTTTAAATATGTACAACATGTATAACCAGCAAAGGGTTGGTATATCAGCAATTCTTACAATTCAGTAAGAAAAAGGTGAGGAATTTAATTAAAAGGAGGCAAGAATATAAAGAGGCATTTCATCATAAAAAAATATAAATGGCAAACAGCAAAGGAAAATGTGCCAAATCTCACTGTAAACAGACAAATACAACTAAAATACTAAAATATTGTAGTTCATCCAATTAGCAAACATTTAAAAAGACTAATAAAATCCAGTGTTCGACCTTTAACTAGACTCACCAAGGAAAAACACACGGGAGATGCAAACAAATACAATTATAAATGAAAGGGAAGACATTACAACTGATACCACAGAAATACAAAGGGTCATTAGAGTCTGTTCGAACAATTATAATTGGACAACCTAGAAAATTGTATAAAATTCCTAGAAACATACAGCCTACCAAGCCTGAACCATGAAAAATTAGAAAATCTGACCAGATGAAAAATGAGTAAGGAAAATAAATCATTAATCAAAAGCCTCCCAACAAAGCAAGCCCAGGACCAGGCAGCACCCAAAGCGGTGAATTCTGCCAGACTCAAAGAATTAACGCCAGTTCTTCCCAACTCTTCCAAACAATTGACCTGAACGTGAATAAACTTCCCTAGAACACATCCGGATGGCTAATGAGTAGATGAAAACGCGCTCAACACCATTAATCATCAGGGAACTGCTATCAAAACCACAATCAGCTGCCACCTGCCTACCAGTGGCTATTATCAGAAAGACAAGAGATAAGACAAATATGTACGATCTCACTTATTTGTGGAATCTTAAAAAGCTGAACTCGTAGAACCAGAGTAGATTGGTGGTTACCAAGGGCAAGGAGGTGGGGGAAATGAAGAGATGCTGGGGAGAGTACAAACTCCCAGTTTTAAAAGGAGTAAGTTCTGGGGTCCTACTGTACAGCATGGTGACTATCATTAACAGCACCCTATTGAATATTTGAAAGTTGTAAAGGGAGTAGATCTTAAGTGTTCACATCATCACCATAATATAGTAATTATATAAGGCAACAGATGTGTTAAGTAACCTAACTGTGGTAATAATTTCAAAATAGATATGTGTATCAAATCTTCACATTATATACCTTAAACTTACAGAGTGTTATATGTCAATTATATCTTAATAAACTGGAAGAAAAGAGAAAAAATAGGCAGTGTTGGGAGTTAGGAGGGCAATTAGGCTGCATCAGATTTTAAAATGTGTGTGCTCTTTGACCCAGCATTTTACTTCCAACAGCTAATCTAGGGAAACACTCACACTTGTGAATGAGGCAGTACATACAAAAATGTTAATTACAACACTGCAAAAGCATAGCATTGGAAACAACCTCAGTGTCCTCCAGGAAGGGCAGGGCTTCATAAGGCCTCAAACGGTCATAGCAGGGACATTATGCAGCAGCTGGAAAGAGCAGGTGATACACTGAGCACTGACATGGAAAGATTTCCGAGTCACGTGAAGTCAAAAAAGTGAATTGTTTACCATATGCATAGTACAAGCTAATCATACTTTAAACATGTCTATCCACAAAACCGCACATTTCTATACGTACAGATATGTATATGTAAATGAACAGAAATGCATCTGGAAGAATACCTACTAAACTGACAGTAACAGCTCTCTCTGGTTGGGGAAGTGGGCTTGGGAACACAGCAGTGGGGGGACTTTTGCTAAGACTGCTCTGTTGGTTGATGTTTTCACAAGAAAAATATATTCATATAGTTCATGTGCAGTTTTAAAAGGAAAAGGAAAGAGGAACTACTATAGGTTCGGGGTTGCTCAAGGACAGACCTATTAAATCCACTAGGTCTTCCTCCACTTTAGGGATACAAGCAGCCTGGCTGGGGTCTGGAGAGGGGACAGGACAGAGAAAGGGAACCACCACCCAGCTGCCCAGTGCCAGGCCCGCCCAGATGGCAGTGTGCTTTTTTCCCAGATGTATTTTTCCTGACTTCCTGACACCACTCTAGACCAAACCCTTCCTAAAAACCCCTTCATGTGTCTTCCCTCCCTTTCCTGATTTGATTCCACTGTGTTTATCTGTTTGAATAAAGCCAGCCTCCCCTCTGTTTTTATATCCTTAAATTGTAATTTTTATAAATAACACTTGGAAAGTAATGTGTCAGTTATATGTCCTACCAGGATTCCTAATTCTAACAAATCCCAATAATTGGCATGCTATTTTACTTTCCACTGTGTCTCAGGTCAGGTCCCCTGGGAAACACTCTGACACTGAGATTTGGAAGCGGTTTCCTGGGACCAGCTCTCGGTAACAAGACCTCTGGGGGCGTGAAGACAGGACTGAGCAGAGGGCGAATGCTCAGTTGGGCTGTGATGCGGTCGTAACAAATGCCCACAGGAGCCCCGAGGGCCCCTGGAGTTGTCTCCAAATGAGGAAAGTGGGCTGGCCCTTGGCACCTCCGCATGGACTAGTCCTTGGATGTGGGCTGTCTCTGGGAAGAGAGTGTAACTTTGGCCAAAGCTGGGGAGACGCAGCTGTGGGCGGCAGCTTAGGCGGCAGCCTCAGCCCTAAAGGGGAATCTGCGAAGTTCACCGTGTCCAGAGGGACCTGAGCTAAGCCTGCACTTATCTCGGAGGCTGGGGGGAATGAGGAACAGGCACACACGTTTATCTCCATTTTACAGAAAGAGAAACAGAGTTCTCGCTGGAATGTCCTGACAGTCAGCCAACAATGGAAGCACAGGGTTGGATGCCCCATTCCCTCTTTAGGACTCCTGAAGCACCCTTTAAGGGGAGAATATCTAAATTATTGAGGAGAAAATGCTTTGACCAGAAATAGGGAGTAATGTTTTGAGTTTAAATGCCTTGGTAATTGTCTCATTTCAGCACACATATCTAGGAAGAATTTAATTCACAGTAAATCAGATCCATTGCTTGAAAAGGAAGGAGATGAGAAGAGGAACCCTGTATTGGCGCTGCTGATAACATCTCAGTGTGTGGAATTAAGCCCGGTGGCCCTCTCCCATTCTGGTCCCCTTGGCCTGTCCTGTTCAGGCCCTCGTGCATGAAGTTCATGTTCTGCTGAGAGTCAGGGGCTTCTGTCACCCTTAAAAGCTGAGCCCAGTCAGGACCCATAGTTATCAGCGTAGGAATGTGTATTCTTACGCAATTCCTCTTCAGAAAGGAAGTACTCGCCCTTTCCTCACAAACTCTGAAGAAACATGTAAGGCCTTGTTTAGATCTTATGCTTTTGTTTGGCAGTTCTAGATCACTGGAGGGGAGGGAAGAAAGGACCTGATTCCTTCAAAGCTGTCAGGCTGCAAAAATAGAGGAATAATTCAAGAGGATATAGTGCTCCCAAAACACTTCGATTTGTTGAGTTCTTATGTCTAGCAGGTCCAGAGCTAAGCCCCTAGTGTGCATTGTCTTTTTTAAACCTCACAACTCTAAGGGGAGTAGTAATATTGTAATATTATCTGTTTACAAATACTAATATTATTTGTTTAACAGATGAGGAAATTGAGACTCAGGGAAGTCAAGTAATTTGCCTGAGGTCACAGAGCTACCAGGTAACACAGAAAGGTTTTGGTCCAGGTCTGGCTGGTTCCAGAGTCACCAAGAAGGGAGGTATCTTCGCAAAGACTCGAACAGGTCAGCCAGGATAGAGAAAAATAAGAGCTACAGTGGGGAGGTATTAAGAAGGTGATTAACAACATTATTCTGAATATTAGGTTAAAACAGACATGTCCAGGAGCCACACAAAAGTCCTGGGCCCCCATCTGTCTTCACTTCATAAAAAAAAAATCAAGTATTTAATTCCCTAAATAATTGTATAAAGCTATTTTAACAATTTTCAAGACATACAAATATTTGCTATTTATTATATGTATTAATATTTATTTAATATTATTATATTTTTAATACAAATAAGTAAGTATAAAGATATGCAGGAGAGAGCTAAACACCTATGGGAGGAGGGGGGATGGGTGGGAGCCATTTAAGAGGCTTAAATTTATATTTATAGGATATGAATTCTTCACCTTGGTGATGGGTACAACAGTATTCATTATATTATTGTCTTTTAAAAAGGTAGAAAGAATAATGTAATACCTTTAAATAGTTCATAATTAATTTTTTTTTTAAAAAGTACATAGATAAGAAAGCTTATAACAGCTGAGCAGTAGCACACTACTTAAACTTGTACTTAGTGTTCACATTTATTTTTATTCTTACTCTAATTTGAGGCACTATATTGTTTAAAAATAGAAAGTATGCATTAATAAATTTGCAAGTTGTTGAATAAAGACTTATTATAGGAAAAGGGCTGGTGAGTGTGTGCAAAGGACAGCCCATGTGCTAAGTCTGCAGTCTGTTCTAAGGACAGATGCACCTGTTTTCTTCAGTGTAAGTCACCTTGATCTTTCACGGAAACAGGATAGAAATTATAACTACATATGTAATGTACATGCAGAATTATATGTTTATTTCATCAATATATGTACAACCCTGCATGTACATTATTATGGAATAAGGATTTTTTAACAAAATAATGCCACTTAGCACACCACATATAATAAGTAGTGTGTTTGATTTTCCCGATTGACTTTAAAAACATCTTTTTTATCATTGGTTTGTTTGGATCAGTATAAGACTACTTGGAGTTTTTCAAAGCATCCTAAAAAATACTTTTTAAAAGATGTCCTGGTTGGAGCACATTGATTTAGAGCTTCAGATTTTCCAAAACACTATTTGCTGTTATAACTATTTTCTAAATATAGCGCCTTTTTTAAAAAAGGAAAAAGAACAAAGGAAGTGACTTTTATAAACAGATAATGTTGCTGTTTTCAGTATTCATATAAATAGATGCATTCTGCATGAAACCTTGCAGAAACACTGAAAATGGCAGCAATTCATTGTGTTACTCATAATTCAGACCAATCAGTGTTGAAACTCAGCAAAGTGAGAGCCAATATCCAGGGATTAACAACTTCATAGCTTTTGCACATCTGAGAAATGAGTGCTCAGATGAATTTTATTTTCCGCCAGCATATTTTTATAGGAATTGTGGGTGTGCCTGTCTTAACAATTGTTTTCTGTATCTTGAAAAAGTATTCTTCACTTTTTAAATGTTTTATATTAGAGAATTTTTTAATGCACAGTTGACAAATATATAGGGTGTCCAAAAATGTATACACACTTTAACAGCGGATAACTCACTTAATTTTGAAAATGAACTGTATGTTGATAAACACTGACTCTATAATCATTCAAAGTGTCTATACATTTTTGGGGGGACACCCTGTATATATAGTACCAATATTACCTTCTTTTGTTTTAGATGTAAGAGCATGCTCACTATATAGTAGGTATTTGTACAAACTGTTACATTATTTTTTCTTATGTAATACCTTTTTGTTTGTTTATGTGGTTCAAATATATATTTAAACTCTTAAAAAAATGTCAGGGTGCGGCCCGTGAGCCAGGTTGTTCTCCAGTCCCGCAGATTTTAACTGCCAGTCACTGTGCCTCCCCTCCCCGTGTACCCGGGATTCACTTGGTGCCCCGCCTTTTGTTCTACCACAGCCTTCCCCTCACGGGGGCCACAGAACAGTAGGCTCCTCTTGACAAGTATAGGGGTTCCACCTGGGCCCACCACCTGGCCCAGGGCCTCTGCTAGTCCCCAAGGACGCCCCTAGCTCTCCTGGGCTGAGGATGACCTAGCTGCCTCCTCCTAGGATTTTATTGCCAAAGAGCTTGGAGCTGTCTTCATGCACAAGGCGCAGATAAAGGAGTTCAGACACCAGAAGTGAAGAGCACACTGCTTTTCAGGAGTAAAAGCCCAATGATGCCTGAATTTTCACAACAGTCCATTCCCTAAAGAAAGTGGAGTACCCAGGACACTGATTCCCTCTCCACTGCTTCCTGCGACCTCGGGGTTCCTGTGCCAGTCCCTCCCCAGAAGGCCTGGCTGGGAAGCACGTGGTCACTGTAGCCTCTGGCTCCACATGCACTGAGGGTCCACCCCCCAAGAGCCAATGAGCCTGCACAGGCCCAGGCAGGCCCAGGAAATGACCTTCAGGCACCATGGCTCACAGGACACAATCAGGACATTTTTTTAAGTATTTTTATTTTTAAAGCCCTGAGTAGTCTTTTACTGATTCAAACAAACCAATGGTAAAATGATATTTTTAAAGTTACTCAGTGAAATGGAACACATTATTTATTATAGTGTGTGTTGGGTGTGCCAATGGTGTTAATTTGGTAAAAGTTCATATCCTTTAGAGATACCTACTCGAGTATGCCTGGGTGGAATGATACGTCAGGAACTGGCCTTAGCTCAGGGCAGCTCCGCTCCCTGCCCCAGAACCAGCCTCCTACGTGCACTCAGCAGAGTTCACTTCCTGAAAATTAGAAGGTGCTCTCTGAGAGGAAATAGATACACAAAGGGAATGTCACTTTTGAAGCTCAAATAGAGGAAAAGGCAAGGCAGGGTAGGATGGGAGGTGGGAACGCACGTGAAGTTCTAGGTTATAATCTAGACTCCCCAGAACCACCCTCTGACCCGCAGCCCCAGAGGGCCCGATTCTCAGGGTCGCAGAATGGGGCCCTGGGGCAGCTCATAACCACTTCAGGTGTAGAGTTGAAGAGTTGTTTGTGCAGGATTTACCCAGTCTGAGGAGAAAAACCTCTCTAGATCAGGCGCACGGGTTTTACTAGAGGGTCAAGATCTGTGCTGTCCAGCACGGTAGCTGCTAGTGACAGGCGGCCACTGAGCATATGAAATGCCAGGTCCAAAGTGAGGGGTGCTGTAAGGGTAAGTAAGACACACACCGGATTTCAAAGCCATTCTAAAAGTAAAAGTGTAAAAACCTCATTAAGCCTGGCTGGTATAGCTCAGCGGTTGAGCATCGACTTATGATCTAGATCATGGTTCGATTCCCAGTCAGGGCACGTGCCGGGGTTGCAGGCTCGTTCCCGGTAGGGGGCGTGCAGGAGGCAGCCGATCAATGACTCTCATCATTGATGTTTCTCTCTCTCCCTCTTCCTTCCTCTCTCTGAAATCAATAAAGATATATTTTTTTAAAAAACAAACCTCATTAATAATTTTTATGTTTTTATGTTAAAATGATAATATTTTATATATCTGAGGTTAAAATGTATTATTAAAACTAATTATTCTGTTTCACTTTTACCACTTTATTGAAATAAATTGACATATAATAAACTACATGTACTTAAAGGATACAATTAAATAAGTTTTGACCTATGTATACACCATGAAACCATCATTACAATCAAGGTAATGAACATGTTCCCAAAAAGTTTGCTCATGCCTCTTTGGGGTCCGTCCCTCCCACTCCCCACCCCAAGATGATCACTGATATGCTCTCTGTCACTATAGAACAGTGCATTTTCTAGAATTGGAATCATACAATACATTTTTAAATGTTTTCACTTAATATAATTATTTTGAGATTTATTCACAGCGTTGCATGTATCGGGTGTTCATTCCCTTTTCCTACTGAGTAGAATTCTATCATATTAATAATACATCACAGTTTGTGTATCCGTTCACCAGTTGACATACTTTGGAGTTGTTTCCAGTTTGAGGCTACTACAGACAAAGCAGCTATGAATACTTGTTTACCTGTTTCTTTTGACTTGTTTTTAATGTGACAATTGGGCAATTTTACATGTGGCCCACATTATATTTCTGTTGGACAGTATACATCTGGATTCTCTTTCAGGCTGCCACTTTTCCAGCTCAGGCTGACTGCCTACTTAACTGAGTTTAATTCAACAAGCTGGTGCCCTGGGCCAGGTGGAGTGGAGAGCTGTTGTTACAGAGGTGAAGGGCCTGGGGAGAGTGATATACCAGGTACATCTCCCCTCTGTGCCACCCAGACAGGACTTTTCCAGGGACCACCTCAAGGCATTGGCCCTCTAGTGGGGGTGGGGGTGGGGGAGCAGATGCATGAATAGTCATCTCAAATTCAACATGAGAAGCCAGAGAGATGCATAAAGGCTCTGGTCACTCAGTGGAGGAAACACTTGCGTCTGTCTGGGGGGCTGGGGAGGTTTCCCCAGGAGATGATATTTGAACCTGGTCTTGGAGGAAGAGTAGAATTTTCCATGCAGAATGGGGGGAGGGCTTTCAAAGTGCAGAAGAAAACTCTGAAATGCCCCAGGGCAAGGCAGGTTCCAGGATCTGGGAACTCTGAGCAAAGGGGAGGCCTGAGCTGAAGGTGGCTGTGAGCAGTCCAGAGCGGACAAGCAGGCTAGGCTATAGTTGCTGCTCAGGGTCCTTGTCCTCTAGTAAATGACACTACAGAGCCTGCGGAAAGAGCCAGGCTCGACTGCACTTTAGAAAACACTCAGGGTAAGAAAACAGGAGTGATGAGTGCTTGGACGATCCACTGGGAGTGGACAACAGGGACAAGTCTCCCAAGTTGTGGAGTTCAGAAGCAGCTTGGACGGGAATTGGCTACTAACTGGATGTGATGTAGGTGGACAAGCACGACTCTGGGGTCTCTCGTGACTAGCATTCCTGGGAGGACACCATCCTCTTTTGCCTAGACTCTGGCCACAGCCTTCCCACAGGTGTCCCTTTCACCCACCCCACTGTTCCCACTGTCTCCTACCAGCTCAGTGTCCCCTGTAGCTCTCCATCACCTGTAGAATGACCTCGCGTCCCTTAGATGGGCACAAAGCCCTGGGCTGCCTCGTTCCCCCCACGCCCTGCACATGTCATTCCCATGTTCCCTTGGCCTGTGTGCCTTGTCACACGGCCCAGCCTGGACTGAGCACAAAACCCTCCTCTCTTCAAGGCACGGTTTGAGGCGCCTTCCCCAGAAGCTCTCCCTGAGGCCTTCAGACCCCCGAGCTCGTCCCCCCGCTCCGCATGCACACTGAACGTCGCCCTCCCACCCTCCTTCACACCCACTAATCTGTCGCCTCTTGACGGCTGCTTCTAGGTTTTCAGTTTGGGGACTGGAGTGCTGGGGTAGATATTGAGAGCGATCTGATATTGGCGGTAATTGCCTTAGGAAAGCTGAGAGAAGGCAAGTGGGTAGAGGGGTGAGGGCAGAGCCCCCAGGACAACGCTCTGCGCTGGCACCAGGGTTTCGGACCCAACGCAATGTGGAAAGAGGGTCAGGGGTGGTCTCTCCCGACAGAATAGTTATACTTGCCTCAACTCTGAAAAGTCCTGGGGACTTTCGTCCTGGGGAAAAAAAGCTGTATGGAGCCCTGGCTGGTGTAGCTCAGTTGGCTGGGCATCATCTCATGTGCTGAAAGGTTGCTGGTTTGGTTCCCGGTCAGGGCACATGCCCGGGCTGCGGGCTCTGTCCCCAGGGGACAGCGGATCGATGTCTCACTGTCACAGTGATGTTTCTCTCTCTCCCTCTCCCTCCTTCTCTCTCTAAAAATCAATACAAAATCTTTTAAAATAAAAGCTGTATGGAGATAAGAAAAAATAGCAAGAGGTCCTTGCCTCGAATAATTAAGATGAATGAGGCAGGACAAGCTTACATAGAAGGACATCGAAACCTTGGTTGTCCAGTGACTTGTCCAGTGTTTTAAAAGGAACAACGAATAGCCCTGGACAGTTTTCCTCAGTGGTTAGAGCGTCAGCCCGCAGACTGAAGGGTCTCGGGTTCGATTCCAGTCAAGGGCACATACCCCGGCACGTACCCGGTCGGGGCTCATGCGGGAGGCAACCAATCGATGTCTCTCTCACATCCCTGCTTCTCTCTCTCTCTTCCACTTTGAAAAGCCATGGAAAAAATATCCTTGAATGAGGGTTAAAAAAATAAAAGAATTTAAAACATGCCTAAAAAAAACCAAAAAAACCCAGCAAATGTATGTGACTTACAGGCAAATCAGCAGCTAATTAACCGAATGCTTATGGAGTTATCACAGTGCACCCAGCGCCGCCTGAGAGCTGTGAGATACCGCGAGTGAACCTAAGCCCCCGTCCCTGTCTACAGCTGTTAATACTCGTACTGGGGAAGCAAGGTCCACACAGAGGAAGACATTTGGGGATTAATTGATCACTAGGTGGGGAGGATCAGTTGGAAAAGTTCATAGGTGTCTGGAACAGGGCTTCCTACACCGTGCACACAAAATACCCAGGGGTTTTGTTCAACCGCAGATCCCGACTCAGGAGTTCCGGGGGGAGCTCGAGGTTTTGCATTTCTCACGTGTCCTCAGAGGAGGCTGCTGCTGCTGCTCCGGGACCCATTCTGAGGAGCCAGGACCTTAGTGAGCGGAGAGAGCCAGGGAAGCTGGAGCACTGAGGGGAGTCTCCACAAACTAGAGGCCGGGGCTGGGACCGGAGGCAGGAGGACTGGAAAGGCAGGAGGATGTTCCAGGTGGGGCCCTGGCCTGAGCAGCTGCCTGGAGCACAGGCAAGCTCCCAGGCGGAGAGAACCATCGCCCGGCGGGTCGATAGGCTGGAAAACTCATCAACCAGCAGCAGGAACTAAAAGGGACTAAGGTATGCGGAGTCTTAAATGCCAGGCTGAGGAGCCCCAATTTATTTAAAAAGGGAATCGTGAGCTGGGGTTGGTTCTTGAGTCAGGATTTTGCTGCCACATCCAGGAAGAGGAGAAGGGTAAGGGACCCGCATTCACGCAGAGGGTAAGGGGAAATGGGGGTACAGTTTCTCTCGCTTCTTACGAGATTCAGTTCACTCCTCGACGCTGGGTCCCCATCCCTCACCCTCCATCCCCTTGCCTCGATCCAGGCCTTGCTCTCAGTCCTTTGGCTCTAGAAACCTTTTAACAGTGGGACTAAGCGTCAGATAATCCATGAACGTGAGGAAGGAAACCTTGTTCTGCGGTTCTGTGGAGCCTTTCTTTCTCTCCAGGCAAGTATGAACAATTCAGCAGCACATGGTCAAAGTGAGGGGAGGGGGCCCACATTCATTTCCTCGAGGCAAATGATAAGCTGGCAGGTTGAGCTCCATGGGGAGGAGATAAAAGCCTCAAACAAGGCCGAATGGCTGTTGGGATCCGGGCCTGGTACGGATGCAAATTAAAATGAAAACTATATAAACAGCAGCACAATCGCACCATTCAGAGCTCCTTCATTAGCAGCCAGCTCTCCAGGGCCACGGCCCACAAAGACAACTTCCCTTTCTTCTCCCTTCTAACTAATTTCCAAGCCGGTCAACAAAAGGAGGCAAAAGACAAAAGCAGTTCTAACTGACGAGGCTCTGGGAGAGGGTCGTTGGGGAAATTCATTTCATGTGTGCAAATCAAAAAGCAAATGTGACGTGTCAGACCAGCTGAGGACAGGCCTCCTGCTGAGGACTGTGGAGGTGCCAAGTTCCTCCTCTCAAGGCTCATCACAGCCGGGGAACAGCCCAACCGTCACATCCACCAGCCCAGGCTTCCCTGGCCCAGGGAGAGCCAAGTTCCCAAAACGCTGCCTCGCACAGGGTACCCCACTCAACAGCCAGGCCCACGAGGTGACACTCACCACCATGGCAGCCTCCACTCTCGACTGCGGAGGACAGAGCTCCTTCATCAGATTGTCAAGTATCATCACGGTGGGCAGTCATTCGGGTGAGGAGACACCGTTTCACCAAAATCCACCTCTTACTGAACGCTCAGGCCCAGGGGGAACTGCTCACAAACCACAGGTTTCCCTCATTTTCTTCCCACTTGGTTGACGTTGCTCAGAGCTACGTGACTCCAAGGGCCTCTTCAAGGGACAGAGCTCCCAGCTGTGTTTCGCCCCACACGCCCTGCCCTCAGCCATGAAGATTTCTTTGAGGTTCCAGATTCCTTCACTCAAGCTCCTCCCCAAGCTTGGAATCCCCTGCTATTTTCCTCTGCCCACGTGTATCCTCTTAGCCTCACAAACCTCTGTTCTCTCATTTTAAAATGGGATCATAATCCTTGCTGTGCTTATCTCACGGATTATTGGGAGACGCGACGGAAATGGAGCACTGAGAGCAACTATAAATGACATACATGTGGTAACAGAAATGTCTTGACTGAGGCTGTAGCACTGGGCCATTTGGTGGCTGCCCCAAATCTCCCTCTTTATTGTTAAATGAAGACAATTGTTTTGTTGGTTTCTTTTCAGCCAATAGGACAGGTGAAGATTCTTGCACGTCAACACCAAAAGGAACTTGCAACGTTTTTAAATGATGGAAGCTGAGACAGCCACAGCGAGCCGCCCCCTGCCTTGACCGCTCAGTGGCCCCCAGAGTGTCCCGGGTGCGCGTGCCTGGTGCCCGCCCTGGGTTTCTGCCTCCCGCCCCGCTCCTCCCACGTCAGGCGGAAAGGCTGGTGCCTGGGAGAGGGGGCGGCCAAGGAGAATGGGGGGGGGCTTTTCTCTAAATTTAAATGTCGCTTCACTTTGCCCCTTTAGGGAAGGTTTCATCCTTTGGAACATGAACCGTGCTTGTCGCCTAACTGGTGGCAGCTGCTGTAAGCAGCAGTGCAGTGCTTTCCCAGCTTGCACGCTAAGGGGCAAAGGAGGAGTGGAGAGGGGAGAGACATCGGGGAGCCCCACGGCCAGCCCGCCTTCCCCGCCCCGGCCAGCGGTGGTCACTAAGCTGCATGGTTGGTCTCTCATTGTCCCAGCTGATTAGGGCAAGGGAGGTGTTATCTGCCGCAGCCAGAGCCTGGCTTTAGGGGAGGAGGAGCCCCAGGCCTGTGGTGAAGAGCACATGAGCCAGCGCTATTTTCCTCGACACCTCCAAGCCGGGGCTGCATCGGCCCAGACGGTGCTGTTGAAAAGATGATAATGTGGGGCTGGCATGCTCAGGCCTTAATGACACTCGCATCCCCACTCGTATTAGTTTCCTAGGGCTGCCATGAAAAGTTACCACAAGCTGGGTGGCTCAGAACAACAGAAATTTACCCTCTCACAGTTGTGGAGGCCAGAAGTCCAAAATCAGGGTGTCGGCAAGGTCGGTGCCCTCTGGAGGCTCCGAAGGAGAGTCTCCGTCCCACGCCTCCACCAGGCACAATCTGTGGCATTCCTTTGGCTTGCGGCCATCTCACTCAAATCCCTGCCTAGACTCCATATTACCTTTTCTTCTGTGTCTGTGTGTCCTCTCCTCTTGTAAGGACGCCTCTCATTGGACCTGGGGCCCACCCTATGTCCAGAATGACCTCATCTCAAGATCTTTACATCTGCAAGGATCTTTGTTCCAAATAAGGTTGCCTTCACAGATTCCAGGGGCTGGGACTCAATCGTATCTTTTTCAGAGACCACTATCCAACCCACTACAGAACCCAAACAAAGGGGGAGAGAGGCGACGAGGAAACCACACTGAGCCTCTGCTCAAACCTGTAAGAATTCATGGGACAAGGTGGGGACTGGAGTTATTCAGCCAAATTACAGTAGCAAGGGCCATGGGATACTGCGTGAGCCTCTGGCATGCCTGTAGTATGGAGGAAGGGGCACTGACTTGGGATTTGCCCTCCACTGAGACCCACAGAGGGTGCTAGGTGGCTGGAATGACAGAGTCACGGGAAAGAGCCACATCATCAATATTTCTCCCAGTCACACACACCCTCCCTCCCACCCCTCTTATGCCTGCTGGGTAACCTAAGGCTAACCCAGAGCTTTCTACCCTCCTGAGGGTGTGAGCAGCCTGTCTGTCCAGCACTTTGCCCTCCTGCCTTGTGGAGGTCAGCCAACTCTGTTCGCTCTGGGACTGCTCAAGTGACTGCACTTCCATGACTGGTTTGTGAACACAAGATCCAGCATTTAATTTCCTTCTGCTGCCCTTAATGTTTACAGGAGGAAAATCCCTTCATAACTTACCAAAATCCAATCTAAAGATCAGAAAAAGATACTCCAGGTACAAAAATTATAAAAGTTCCTTTCTCTAAGGAAGAAAATATTGAACGCATCACCATCCCCAAGTTTCAAAAGAACAGTTCCTTAAGTTATTAATGAACTTAATAACAGGAACAGTTCCTAAGTTATTAATGAACTCCCTCCAATAAATCCCTGCCAATTGTACAAACAGAGAAGACATGTCCGTGATAGTTACCAAAACTTCTGAGACCTGGATTGTGGGTCTTTGGTCAAGGCCACATCTATAATACATGCCTTGTTCTTCAGGCCTGGGGTCCAGTAACAGATGAAAGTCAAACTTTTCCCACAGTGTTAGGAAGAGGCTGTCTGGCAGATATGGTCTAGAAAAGTTCTGTGGATGAGTTTAGGGGCTGAACTTCTGCAGGTTTTTGTTGAGTGTATACCTTGTGTTGGTCACTCTAATAGATGGTAGGGATGTAGCCATAGATAGCAATTCAAACATGTGCCTGCCTTCATAGAGAGAGGAAGGGAAGCATTAAACTGATACAAATAATACAAATAATTGTAGTTGAGCTAAATGCTACAAAGCAAGAGTTTGGGTGTCATACAATGGGGCACTTGGCACACCAACAGATGATTCAAATGGAAACACAGGACATAAGTACTTTGCCCACACTGATAATGAAATCTCCAGTGACCTCCTCTGAAGGGTTTGTACACACTCTCCCTCTCCCTTAAGGATAGTAGATGAAGGTCCTTGCCCCTCCAAGAGCTACAAGTATTTGAAGCAAATCTTCAGACAGGTTTGGGAGCTGTGTGCCCAACAAGCCCAGAGGGGATCCTAAAGCCCCTCAGGGTGGGAGAGAGATGCTCTTTGACAGAGGATTGCAACCGAAGCAGGTCCCCAGCAGGGGGCTTGCAGGAGGCAGCTGATCAATGACTCATCATTGATGTTTCTGTCTCTCCCTCTTTCTTCCTCTTTCTGAAATCAATAAAAAATAATTTTTTTAAAAAAGGAAATACTGCCATATGTGACAACATGGATGAACCTTGAGGAAGGACATTATGCTGAAGAAAATAAACCAGTCACAGAAGGACAAACATTGCATGAGTCCATTTATACAAGGAATTTCAAATAGTCAAACTCACAGAAGCAGGAAGTGGGATGGTGGTTGTCAGGGGCTGGGGGAGGGAAACGGAGTTGCTGTTTAATAGGTATAGAATCTCAGTTACGCAGGATGAATAAATTCCAGAGATCTGCTCTACAACATTGTGACAATAGTTAACAATGCTTCAAGACACTTCAAAATTTGTTAAGAGGCTAGATCTTATGTTAAGTGTTCTTACCACAATAAAAGAAAGGGAGGGAAGGAGGGAGGGAGAAAGGGAAGGAGGGATGAAAGAAAATAAGACAAGATCAAGGATTGACAAACTATGGCCTGTGGGTGAAGTCCAGCCCTCTGCTTGCTTTTTGTAAATAAAGCTTCATGTGACACAGCCAAACTCATTTATCTATGTTCTGTCTATGGCTGCTGCCTTCACACTACAAGAGCAAGCTCAGCAGTTGAGAGAAAAGCTATGTGACCCACAAAATTTCTGACGACCCTGTACAAGGGTGTCAGCTGTCGGTCATCTTGGTATTGTCCACATTTCTGTCCTTGATAGCCTCCTACTGGAAAACGTAAAACATTTCCCTGCAGCCTATTCGTCTGTCACTCAATCCACAGACTGGCTTCAGCCTTATTTGCCATGATTCTAATTCACATGTTCCAAGGTTGCTCTCTTCAGTAAGGTAGTCACCAGAATCACGTGGCTATTTAAATGTAAATTTAAAGTAATTACACCTGGCCCTTTACAAAAAGAATTTTGCCACACCTTGCTTTAAATTCCTCAGAGCTCTTATCACCACACCAGAATGTGTCAAACATTTTTCCTTGGGCTGCTTTGGAGGGAGGGGGGCCGAAACCCCAACAAAAGTCCCTGTGCCAAGGACGTCAGAGTGCAGTCCAAAGCACCTGTGAGCCAGACTCTGTTTTGGAAATATCGCTGCATTTAGCCCCCACATCAACTTTGTGAGGTAGGAAAAACCATCCTCATTCTACACACGAGAAAACAGAGACTGAGAGATGGTAAGTCAGTTGCTGAAGCGGCAGAGCCTCATTTGAATTTAGATCTGCTAGTCGGCGGGCATTTTATCACTGCGTTCCCTACACTGTTTGCTGCTTAAAGCATTTCTACGGAATTACTGGGATGAATTCCATCACTCTGGATAAAGAGATGGTCAGTAGGAACTATACCAAGAGAGTTCATTCTGCACAACATATAGTATCAGGCTGCCCCGGTCGCCCAGTGTCACTGCTGGTTCCTTGGAGACTTGGGACCTTGGAGGGCCCGTTACTGTTGGTTCCTTTTCGAACTCTTGCAGTTGTGTGCTGCAGTAAGGGTGATGGGAACACCATTCAGAGGAATGTTTGCCTTGTTATAAGACCACCAAAGACCTAGGCGATCCCTGCCAGTTTTTTATTACCCCAGTTATAAACACTCATGCTCATCTCAGTGAGGGAACCATAATTGCAGGGCAGTTCTGGAAACCACGTCAGGACAGACACAGAACCAGGGGATGTTTAGTTCAGAGAAGACAAGACCTGGGGAAACAGGCTAGCTGTGCATCGCTTCTCAGGCAGCTTTGCCATATGGAGAAGGGCGGCCTTCTGTGTGTCCTGTTAGAGCTGAGGATGAAGACCAATAGTTGGAAGTAAAATGGGAGCATATTTTTGGCTCAGAAGTTGAAAGTGTGCTAATGACAAAATATCTAACAATGAAATGAGCTGTTGAGATGACAAGGGCACCCAACCCTGAAGGTGTCCAAGCAAGAGCCAGATGACGGCTATCAGGGGTGCTGTGGCATGGATTTCTGAAAAGTGGAAAAAGTCAGACTAGTTCACCTCCACAGTCCCCTCCAGTTCAAAGAGCCCAGAATTCTGCGAACAAAGAGACCAGTCTGAGGTCCACATGGGAAAATCAGTGCTTTGAACCAATTTGTTCTTCCCAATTCCTTCCACATTCTAATCACAACTTCTTACTAAAAGCTAATGCCTGTTTCCAACCAAGCTCCAGGCATCTATGGTCACAATACAGGACTAACCAAGTATTTATGACATAACTTTAAGACGAATGATCGTTCAGTTTGCCAAGTGAAACTGTAAGGTCTCTGGCTTTGGAATAGGCGACAGGGAACAGATGATCAAAATAATATTAACTAATATTTACTCTAAAATTTGCCATTTACAGGGAGGCCTACCTTCCAATTAATCTTCACAGCAGCCCTGCAAAGGAAGCAAGCCACATTGGTCATTACCTCCGTTTGCACAGTACGAGGTTGCCTGGTTCCCCTACTATTGCAAATGGCTGCAGACCTAATGAGTGACACCTCGAGGACAGTATGGACCACATTGGTAGATACCATTTTGATCAATGCCTACGGAGACTAGCTGAGAATTTAGGACTATTGGTTAGAATCTGTTTGCAGTTTTTTAAATGCAGGTGATCATTTTGGCACATGGAACCTGGCAGAAGTAAATACATTGCTCAGAACATCATGGACTTGCAGTACATACTTCTTACAAGCCTACCAGTGTTTTCCAGTGCTTAAACTTTTAGAATGAGTTTCATATCCTAAGGATGCATTCAGCTTGGGAGGTTAGGTATTGCAATAGGTAATTATCAAGGCTCCTGCTATTTAAATATAGGTTGTCATTTTTGTTCTAGGTTGTCATTATTGTTCGTTACTCATATCGGTGGTATTGGATTTTATATCCTGTTTTTCCATCAGGTCTGGACTGAATTATCTCTTCTGTCACAGCACTGGCCTTTGGAGGCACCCGGAAGGGAAACAAGGTATAAATGTTAGTTAACCCACTTGCTGATTAGAGGATGTTTACAAAAGATCACCCAGAGACTCGGGGGCCAGGAGGAACCCTCCAGTGCTGCTGGGGTTCCATTAGAGTGGTTAATGAACCTGTGAATCACTGGATACAGCCACCTTTGCTTCTAAAACTAGAAAGCATCCCTCATCAGATACATGCTTACCAGCATTTAAGGCAGACAAAGCTTTTATTTAAAGAATAGGGTTACTAGACTTACAGTAGCCATCACTTCATAAGGTATGTATATGTTGAATCACTGTGATGTACACCTGAAACTAATGTAGTATTGTGTATCAAGTATAGTTAAAATTTTTTAAATTAAAACAAACAAACAAAAAGAATTGGGCAGACAGGTATAGGGTAAGGAAGGAGCTTTCCAGGCAGAGGAGCCATCTGAGTACAGGCAGGAAAGCATGGAAATAAAGAGCCTCTTCAGTTTAACCAGAGCAGAGTGTGTGCCAGGAGCACCCGGAGGATGGCTGGTGGCCTGGGGCTCTACTATGAGGTCTCTCCCATGGCAAGCTTCAGAGAGTACTTAGTGCTGGGTCCAGTGCTTCTCAAACATGCATCTCGTAATAGCAGAACAATGGAACAGCAAAAGTTTTTTAAATTACCAGATAAAGCATGCCATTTATAAAGCTCTAGAATGGAGTTTTTAACCCAAAAATGCATTGTCCTAGGGTCAGTTTTTCTGAAGACATTTCTCATGTTAGTCATCAATGACCCCACTGGCAGACAGGAGGAATGTTTCATAGCTTTTCTTCCTCCATTCCAGATCGCCTAGGTGATGAAGTGGGAATGAGGGATTATGAGAGTTCTTCTGACACATTTTGAGTTTCACTTCCATTACAGAAATGGCAACTGGAAAAACCCAGGAAAGACCCAAAGATTCACCTTGTCTAGGAAACCTTGACATGGCCCAAACAAGGAAGTCAACATGGTTTTCTTCTAGGCTATTCCTTTACAAAGATGCTGCCCTGGCCAAGCTGGGCATGTGCTTTAGGGCAGAGCAGAAGGAGGAAAGAAGGCAGAAGTTTTTTACTAATGGTAAGGATGGGAGCAAGTTAGTCTTAAATCCTAACCTATTGGCCTGGTTCATGTAAGAGAAAACTATAACCATCACATCGAAGTATTATTGACTAGAGCTAAGTGCATGGCTTCGTTTTATTTTTTACTGAGGGGCCCTAGAGTCAAATGCTTTTGTCCAGTCCAGCTGGAGGATATTGTATTCTGAGGCTATACTGAAGAAGAGGTGACACCCTAACCTAGCAATTAGAGGACCTGGGTTCTTCCCCTGGTTCGGCAACTCTGAATTTGAGCAAGATCTTATCTTCCCTGGCCCTTAGACTCATCAGGGAGGGGAGGAAAGTCATACTTGGCTGTCTGCATAATCCCTGCCATCACTAGTCTTTGGTGATTCTGCACCAGCTACGCCGAAACGGGCTTTGCGGAGTGATAGCGTCCTAAGCAGTGGTCACAGCACTACCACCAACCTCCGCCCAGGCAACTGGTTTCCTCTGAATCGTGCTAAGTTTAACTCCCTGATGCCATTAGCATTTCCCTTTGCACTGGCCAGGGTAGAGAGGTTTCAGTACAAACAAGTAAGAAAATGATCTGGGAAACTAATGGTCTCATCTGGTTAGAATAAAAGGGGGAAGTTCAACCCTCACCTCCTCATCAGCATGACTGAGAACATTAAGCCACAAAGAGAAACAAACACCATCAATCACTCTAAGAAACCTCCAAGGAGGCCACAACACTAGTCTGTCCATTTGGGTCATTCAGGTTGGCCAATCCCATAGTCATCTCACAGTCAGCACTTTCTCTCCTTGCCCGTCGCCCTAACTCTGTTGGCTCCCCTGTGTGATGTGTTTATTGTCAGTTTCCCTAACCACCGGTCACAATGTGATTCTCTCTGAGGGCAAGCGCCCTCGTTTATTATTCTCTACCTAATCTTTGTTTTCTGTACAAATCAAGTCTGGGGAAATAACTAAGAGTACACAAGGCAAAGCACATCACATTTCCCTCTGGAGACGGGGGGAAAGCTTAGGTTGCTCCACTAACCATCAGCTACTTGGTAAAATAAAAATCAGAGCAGTGGCTTCTTTCTTTTTTTTTAATACATTTTTATTGATTTCAGAGAGAGAAAGGGAGGGGGGGGAGAGAGAGAAACGTCAATGGTGAGAGAGCCATTGATCAGCTGCCTCCTGCACGCCCCCTGCTGGGGATCGAGCCAGAAACCCGGGCACGTGCCCTGACCGGGAATCAAACTGGAATCTCCTGGATCCCAGGTCAATGCTCAACCGCTAAGACGGGCTGGGCGGAGCAGTGGCTCTGTCAAAGGCAAGCCGGGAGATAAAGGACACCAGCCTTACCATACACATGATGAATCTATAGCCTGCAAGGTCCTCTAGGGGTGAGATGCATTTTCCCAAGTGGCAGCTCTGCTCAGTGTCAACGTCGCTAACACCCTGAAGGCTCCTCCTCCTTCCACGGTCTGCAGTGAAGCTGTAAATTCTGGAATAAATGAAGAGGACCTCTGAGCAACCGGCTGCTGTCACAAAACCCACATGCTCCACTTCTCCAGGAAAGAACTAATTCCAAGTCACTCCTGCTGCGTGAGAAATAAGGCTGTGGATTAGAAGCAGCGGAATGTGGCAGCAGGGAGAAATGAAGGTGGAGAGTGCTAATGGCCCAGGGAAATAAAGGACACAACAGTATAGCCACTGGGGAGACAAAGGGCCACCCCCATCTATCTCAGCTGCCTTGAGAAAGTACCTTCAGTTACAGCATTATACAATTCTCATGTTGATTGTCCCAAGTCATTACAATAAAAATTATATATTTAATATGTAAATTTGAGAAACCAAGACTATACTACAAAAGTTTAAAGTCTGAATTTTTCTTTCTGGAAGTAAATTTTAGGTACTAAAAAAAAATAAGCTATTTGGAATACGTCATTCCCTGAGAAGGCTAGAAAGCTGGAAAACTAGAATGTGAACATACATAAGAACTGGCTCCAAAGGTCTGCCTCATTGCACATCCTTATGTAAACAACTAAGTATCGTCCAGCTGGTGTGAGTCAGTAGTTGAGCGTCAGCGCATGAACCAGGAGGTCACAGTTCGATTCCCAGTCAGAGCATATGCCGGGGTTTTGGGCTTGATCCCCAGTAGGGGTTGTGCAGGAGGCAGCCGATCAATGACTCTCCCTCCTCATTGATGTTTCTATCTCTCTCTCCCCCTCTCCCTTCCTCTCTCTCTGAAATCAATAAAAACATATTTAAACAACTAAGTATCAAGATGGTGATTTCCACAAATGGGAAAAAGAAAAAAAGTCTTATATATACAATACTGACGATGATTACACGATAGGGAAATTTCCCTAGCATTTTGGGTGTTGTATACAAAAACCCTGACGAGCTGAAGATCGGCCCCAGGGAATCCTGGTCCTGGCAGTGAGTCAATAACACAAGCAACCACTCTCCAGGTATCAAAGGCTGTGATCCTCCCAAAGGGGTTGCTGACAGCCCAGCCTCTGAAAAAGCTACCAAAACCAATACTGATCACTAGACAATGACATTTAGAGGACATCGAACACTAGAATGATTGTGTTGGGGCATCGTTTGCTAGAGCCAAGTGCTTGCATTTCCAAATGGCAAACCCTCTTCAGGAGCAGATGTACGACCGGGCCGGTCTGGCTGTGCTGGGAGCCATGGAAACTGTTTTGCAAGCTGCTATCATTAGGCAAGTAACTCTCCGAAAGCCAGCGTCGGTGCATAATCAAAACAGGTTTCAACTCCTCCCCCACCACACCCATTGTCTAAAAGCAGGCTAGAAAGATATGTATGCATGCAATAAAATGAACGGGGGCAGAGTTAGCAGCTTCCAGATAAGGTACATGGTCAGAAAACTGAGCCTACTGGAAACAGCGAACAGAGGCCCAACCTCCAGAGCCCCCTGAGGCCACTTGCCTTTATCCCTCTGAACCAGTGGTCAGATGGGGATCTGGGGCCTTGCTGCATGCCCAAAGTGCAAGAGGGAGGGAGGCCTGGGTATGTCACTAGTCTGCCCCAGACAAATTCTTCCCTTTTCTGAGGTTTGTCATCCTCCATATAGGTGGGAGCCAGGAATACGCAGCCTTCCAGACAAAAAGGGGCGGGTTCAGTCTCCCATGGCATTTCGGCCAAAGGCCAAGAAAAGGAAGGTGTGTTATGGCCGCCACAGCCAGCCTGAGCACACATCTTGGGTTGAGTGCGGGCACTGTCAGCGCTGTGCTCAGCACCAAGCACTCTGCAGGCCCCCTTTCTGCTAGGAGCTGCCTTCCCTGGGCAGAGTACACTCATTTGCCCTCAGAGATCTGAGAAGAGTGGCCAGGAGCTGGTGGCGTGGAGTGGAAAGGGTTACAATCCTGGCTCTGTCACTTATTAGCTGGGTTGCTTCTGCCCTTTCCACCAAGTTTTCAAAGCCTAAGTTTCCACAAGTATAAGGGGGACTGTTAATACCCAGCTTTCATATCTGTTTTAAGAATTCACGATAGCCCAGCCGGGCGTGGCTCAGCGGTTGAGTGTCGACCTAGGATCCAGGAGATCAGGGTTCGATTCCTGGTCAGGGCACATGCCCGGGTTGTGGGCTGCAGCCAATCAATGACTCTTCATCATTGATGTTTCTATATCTCTCTCTCCATCTCCTTTCCTCTCTCTGAAATCAATAAAGATATGTTTAAAAAAAAAAGAATTCAAGATAGTATAATATTTAGCAGAGTGATTGTCAATAGGAGTTGCTCAATAAATAGTAGCTATTATTATTAGTTACTAATAAGTTATGTATTAGTAGCTAATACTAATGGTCATTACTATGTGGGAACGATTAAAAGGGAAGGAGGAAAAAAAGAGATATCGGCACAAACAGCGAAATGGGCTTCACTTGTAAAGAAAGATTTTTCAAACTATCATGTGGTTCCCCGTAGAAAATGTTCACCAGGCCAAAATCCTGCCTCTGTCAAAGGTATTAAAGTATAGAAACATTCTTTATTGCAGTTAAGTAAGTTTCCCACAGCCTTGTGATTGGCAGCGGGCAAGTTTCCTCCTGTTTTTGAGGTACAAAAGATCACAGATTCTCTGAGTGAGTCAGAGACACCACCCAAAAATAAACCAGGGGCATCACAGTCTCTGCTCTTTCTGGACTCAGACTGTTCCAACAAATGATTTGTGTTGGCAGAAATGCCAATTAAAAAAAAAAAAAGAAAAGACTAGTTCTATAATATCAATCCCTATGCTTTTGGCACCCAGGAAGGTGACCTGCAGAAGCCTGGCTGGTCTTCTACAGCATGTGCTCCAACATCAATCCTGGGTCCATGTCTCCTCTCTTGGTTGAGACTGGTTCTCAAAGGAGTGAGCAAGAGCACAGACAGACGAACCCTATAGCACACTCAGCCAACAGCGGCCCACCCTGTCCCACTGGAGACCATGTCCACTCCAGGCATCTGCCTGTCCCTCAGGTCTTGGTTCTTGTGCCCCCCTATCCAGTTCTTGGGAACACACCTTTCCACCCTGCAGGCTGACTCAGATTAGGTCCACGGAGCCTGGGGTGACAACAGGCAGAGCACCCCAGCTTGTTGTGTAAAACGACCAGCTCCATCAGCGACGAGCCAGTTTCCACCAGTTTCCACCAGTTTTCGGGCCTCCACGTTGGGCTTTGTTTCCCACTTTGTTAGATTATTCTCCCATTTCTCTTGATCTAGTGCCTCCTGCATACACACCCCTGGACAAGGACCTTTTCTTCTAAAATGTGGTAGCCTCCCAAAGCCCTGAGGTGGTAGAGGCTGAAGCCTGTGGCCAAATGGCTGCCAGGGCCCCCTGAATAATTTCCTTCTCTCCATGTCCGTCCTATTAGGTGAACAGTTCGTGTTTCCACTAGAAGAAGCGGAGCCCAGCATCCCTTGCTCATTTAGTGGGATAGTGCCTGATCTTTACACTTAGGATAGTGCAACTGAGGCTGTTATAAACAGGCACTTGGTTGTGTACCTAGCAGTGTCTTGAACATAATAGAGACAAAAATATCTGTTGAATGAGTGAATATACATAAGGCACCCCTATGCTCTTAGTTCATGAATTGCTACTTTTTAAAAAAAAGTCTCACCCAAGGATATGTTCTTATTGATTTTGAGAGAGAGAGAAAGGGAGAGAGAGAGAAAAAAAAAAATCAATGTGAGAAACATCAGTTAGTTACCTCCTCATATGTGCCTCCACCAGGGATCAAACCCACAGCCTAGGTATGTGCCCTGCCCGGGAATCAAACCCGCAATCTTTTCATGTATGGGACAATGCTCCAACCAACTCAGCCACCAACCAGGGCTGCCCTGCTACTTTTTAATTGTACCTTAAGGGATTGTACACCAGTTTTTATAAATGCAAATTCAAATTAAGTTCTTTCAGAGAAAACGTTAGAATTTAGCTATGCTCAGGACGTGCTCAGGAGAGCAAATGCAAGGACCAGAATCATCTGTCTCATTAGTAATTTTTCCCACTAGAGTGACTCAGAGTGCCATCAACTGTTCCCTATCTCAGGGACCACAGGCGTTCCTCTGTATTCAGAGAGAGGAAACCAAAGCAACTTCATGTGACAAGTTCAAAAAAGCCAAAGACTCGAATAACCTAGAAGGTCTCCCTGGGCCTGAAGCCTGTACTGCCACAGTCACCAAGACAATAGCAACATAACCAACGTCAGGAGCATCAGCCCCTGGCCGGAGAGATGGCTATAAAACCCATTTGTGCTTGGCCCCTGATTTCTTTCCTCCTTTGCTGGCTAATTGTACCGCGGCGATACAGGAGCTCTGCAGAGCAGAACTGCTCCCTCTCCCTGCGCATTCCTCATGCCAGTCCTTTGTAAATGTTTGCTTTAAAAGTAATCTGCAGCTTTTCTCAGATCGTGTCTGGGCACACATTTTTCGTCGTCGGAATCTCTGCTGGAAGAGGTGACACTTTCCTGCACCCTCCCTTCTTACTCCAGCTTTATTCCTTAGACTTCCCCGGGCCTTTCTGTTCTGGTGGGGGAATTTCAGAGTTGGAGCCCCAAAGAATCCTTGGGGACACAGATCGCTGGTTATCCTTTCTTTGAAGCTCCTACATGCTTCGCACAGGGGAGGAGCTTGGTAAATATTTTTAGCAAACCGGTCGGCTCATTGCTCCCTGAACTCATCAGGCACATTTTCAGCTCTGAGCCCTTGCTAAAGCCTCGCCTCTTGCCAAGAATGCACTCTCTGCTTTTTTCCATTTATGCAAATCCTGACCTTCCCTCGGGGCCAAAGTCAAGCCCTCTGAGACCAGACAGAATCCTCTTCTCTTGGCAATGAACACACTGTTTTTAAAATCAGTTCGTGTCTAGGTCTTCTCTCCTCAATTAGTCTGAAGTCCCATATGCTCCGTCTGAGCTGAGAGAACTTACCAGAACCAATACAAGTAGCCGGCCCAGATGAAAAAGGGGTCCAGTATCAAAGCTTCCCGTCAGGGGAGAGGTCGGGGGTCTTTCCAAATCAGACACTGGACAGCAGATGGAAGATGTGCACGTGGAGGCAGAATCTACATGAACAATTTAGACTCTAAGGCAGGAGCAAAGGAAGAGAGCCGGTGAGAAGCTGCGGTTAGACTGCGGGCGGCGGGAACACCGCCCTTGCTCGGACAAGGCCCCTTTGCTCCAACGCCAATGCTGAAAGTCCAGGTGCTGCCCCTTCAGGCAGGACAGCGTGGCCCTTCAGGAAGTGCTCCGACTCCCGCGTTGACACTGGCAAAGGGACTATTGAAACCCTGAACAGAACACACTCATTCCTACCCAGGACATAGCGCAGTGTTTACAAAGAGTAGGTTTTCCGTTGGAAAGAAGGGAGGAAAGGAAAGAGGGAAGAAGGGAGACAGTGGATTGTGCAGCTGCGCCCTCATGATTCTTCCCAGAGCCATCAGCAGAGGGACGAGCCTAACACTAGATCCACAGCAACAGCCCCTTCTGAGTCCTGCCAAACTCACCGCAGCCAAGTGCACCGAGCACAGACATGGTATGAGCAGGACCTGCACTCGGGGCTGGGTCTGCCCTGCCTCCCTCTGCTGTTTTCCCAGGCAGAATCACACCCAGGGAAAGTAAAGTTACTATTGTCCTGACAATGGCCTCTCTGCCTGATCATGTGCAAAGTTGGAAAGCTAATAAGTATATCAAAGGAATTCTGAGCAGTAAAAACAAAACAAGATTAAAAAACAAAACCCACACTCCTCATAAACAAAAGAATGGGACATTCTGCTCCATGAGGTGAAATCCGATTTCAGATCCACCGAGTGCAGGAGAGAAAAGCCCGTGTAACAGGCAAATAAAGCAGCCAAGCAAAATGCAGCGGGGTGGTGTGGTTGTTTCATAATCAGCAGGAGAGGCTGACCCAGTCAGGGCGCAGAGGAGCAGCTCTGAGTAGAAGGGGAGCTGGGGCTCACCTTCCTGCTCCTGGCTCTGCCACCTCTGGGCAAACAAAAGCTGTCTCTTATCAGCCCGAGTGCACTGACCGTTTTAACCCAGCGCTTGGAGCACACAGGCTCCCCACCCCCACCTAGACTACAACCCTGTGGGCATAATGTCACATCCATTATACAGATGAGGAAGCCGAGTCCCAGAAAGACTTACTCCAGGTCTGCTATTAGAAAAATAATGTAACCGGAGCTTGAATTTGGCTATTCTAATGCCAAGCTTAGAACCCCTGCGCTGTTCCCACGGGGCCCGGGCCTCTGCAGTAAGGGAAGGAACTCGGCCGGGTAGTCAGTGAGGTCCCGTGGGCTTCTTTCGTCCCCTTTAAACAGGAAGTGAGAGCACAGACTACTGTCCAACCCCCAACCTGCCCCATTACTCCAGTTAACCCCCAGTATTCAACAGGCTGATTCAGAGGCCGCGAACTGCCCTTGAACCACAGGCATTCATTCAGCCACCCTCTTTTATACCACAGCTTCTTTTGGTAAAACAAATCTATAAAGAGATTTCTACAAAGGGGGCCCCACCCAGCCCAACCAAAGGGAGATAGTGGGTGGGTGACACGGCTTCCTATTTTAGGAAATCTGTCAGTTCTCTATCAGCACAGCCTGGGCCCCTCGCCAAAAAGTCCCTGGAGAGAGGAAAAGTGAGGAGTTGGGGCAGCTGGAGAGAACTCATGTCCCCATCAGGAGGCTCAAGAGCTCCAGGGAGGGGGTGACTCAGCCCCTCTGAGCGCATGCTAGAGCAGGGCCACTATGGCCTGGCGCCCCTTTCGATCCCTCAGGGCAGAGACAGAGCTTCCCACAGCCTGGCCCCAAGCCCATGGGGGGGGCGGCATTTGAGGGTGTGCTGCCCCTCCCCTCAGTAAATTGTCCAGAGGAGAACAGGCCCAAATCCACCCTCTGCTCCTATTCCCCCTCAGAAAGCAGTGGACCCTGCAGTAACTGAGTGACCCTGGGCAATTTCTTCATCTGTAAAAATGGGACAGCAACGCCTGCTGCATAGAAAACTGTGACGATTTAAATGAGAGAATGTCTCTGAAGCTCCCAACACACAGTGGACACACAACTTAAAAGGCATTTGATGAGTCCCTTCCTCCTGGACAATTCTGAATTCTCCTGTAGCCTCGGTCCCTCCTAGATCTAGTCCTGGGTCATCAACTACAGCCTCTCCTAGACCCCAAACATATTTCTGCAGCTCTACCCAGCTGCAGGTTCCTATCTGTAGCTCCTTCAGTCCTGTTTCTGGCCCTCAGTTCTGCCTTATATTTTATTTATCAAGCACTTAAAGAGCATTCACTATATACCCAGCACTCTTCTAAGACCTTTACAAATCCAGGTTTCTCAGTTCAGCACAGTGCACTGGGGGAGTGCAAAGGAAAGATTCACGGGGCATTCGGGGCAGTGGGGTGGGAGGCAAGACAGCCCCAGGTGCAGTCCCTTTCCTGTAATCATCACTGTGTCCATCTAACGCTCCCAACAGCATGCACGAGGTGCTAATTTTTCAAAGGAATTTTGGCTACTAACCCTTATTCCTATTCCCAGATATAGTATATTTCTCCTCACCAGGTGTTTTCAGTCTGACTGCAGATCTCTGATGTTAATGGATTGTCTCTGAGAACTTGCCTTGGTTCAGCGCCTCCCGCCATGCCCTCCAAGACTGAAATAACCTCACCAGCTCAAGCCAAAAGGCTGTGCCTGCAGATTATGCGTGGACACCCTCTCTTCCCAGACCTTTTCAAACTCAGTAGTAAGAAGGATGTCAGTGACAAGCTGGAGGCCCCAGCAGGCTGGGTGGGGGCAGCCAAAGAAGACAGTGTCAGCAGCTTCCAGAGAATGAGCCAAGATGTTTCGGTTAAAATCTCTGCGCAGGCCGAGCCAGGGCAGCATCATGCCGCAGTGTGGCTGCAGGGAGCAACGCAAAAATCAATGTTGAACCAACGCAGCACCTATGAACACAGCCAACCACTGGGTCCTCTCCTCCGAGGATCTGGCAGCTGCCACCCGCTGCAGCACAAACAAGTGAACTTTCTGAACCAAAATAGTATCCTGAGCCTGAGACACAAATCACCAGAGCTCAGGGAGGGGTTTTTATAAAGCCTTAAAGCCCCTCTGCCAAGAGAAGCTACAATAAGACAATCCACCGAAGGGCTATCAGCCATCATCATTATGGCCCGTTAACTAATGATTGTGACAAGGAGGAGGTGGCTGTGCCCTCATTGGCAATTCCATTGTCCAGCAGTGGCCCACCTTCACCACTGGACACAGTGCCTACTCAGCCTCGGGGCCTACCTACAGGTCCATGAGGCAAATAGGGAGGCTGGATTTGCCCTGGCCGGGGGCTCAGCGGGTTGGAGCATCGGCCCACACACCAAAAGGTTGCAGGTTCGATTCCCTGACCAGGCACATACCTAGGTTTTGGGTTCTGTCCCGGTGGGGACATGTGTGGGAGGCAAGAGATCGATGTTTCTCTCTCACATCGATGTTCCTCTCTCTCTAAAATCAGTAAACATATCCTCAGGTGAGAATAAAAAATAAAGAAAACTATGCCATATGTTAAAAAAAAAAAAAAGAAGAGGCTAGATTTGTTTAAAGATGTTGGTTTTGGGGTGACAAGAAATAGGGTAAAAGGAGAGAGATGCAGAAGCACAAATTCCTAGCAGACAAGGCCTACTGCCAAGTATTTGAGACTTTGCCTATTCCTCTGGCAAGGTGAGGTGGTGGTAGCCCATGGCAAGGACTTTGCTTCCGTCTGCCCCACTACGAGCAGTCCTTTCCCTTCCCTGGGGCCCTGGGATCCTTGCATTGGGGAGTATTTGAAAGTACCAAAGGACATCAAGTTGGCAAGGCCCTGCCCCACATCTGTTCCTGTTTCAGCAAGGACACTCTTTTGTGGTTATTTAGTGATACTTTGCTGACAATTTTCTTCTGGACCAGAGCTGGTGCCCACCACCATGTCCCACTAGGAAATGAATGCTGTCGGAGGGTTGACCTATTAACTAAAGAACCAGAAAATGTCACACACCCAGAGGCAATGGGTCCAGCACCTGGGGTGAGCATGTGGTTTATCCAGGACCAGCTCAGGCAGGTTCCCCTTCAGGACAGGCAGGGGATCCTGAAGTGCCTACCCTGTGGGAGCCCATCTCCTCCTGTGCTCCTTGCTCTGAGGCTCATGTCTTGAGAGGACGTCCCAGTATTTGGTAACCCAAGCTGGACATCTGTGCCTTTCTCCACGCTGGGGCCTGGTCTCCTCAGCTCCCAGCAGGCAGCGGTTCCACTGAGAATGAGAAGTGCCCTCTGATGCCCCAGTCCAGCTGATAGCACCCTGCCTGAGCTACACCCATCACACCTGCCTCTCTTCCCCTTTTCTCCAGCTCACAGGATGGGAAAGGGTTTCTTTTCTCAACCTCACGAGAACTCCCTGGTGTGGTTGCCATGGCTCCCTGCAGGGCCACCCGACTGCCTACCCAGACACAGCCTGCAGCTCCTCAGGCAAAAAAGCAGACCGGCACTGAGCCTAGAGGTAGTGAGCAGGGGCGCTGAAATCTCATTTCAGCCAATACATATATTCCTCGTCAACCCCAACCAGCGTTTGACTTCCTTTTATACTCTGGTCAACCCTAAAGAGCAGAGATTAAAATAAAACCTCTAAAGGGCGGGAGTGGTGAACGTGGAAGACTATAGGAGCAAAGAACTCTGCCAACCCACAAATGCCAGGAGAAAATAAGCTCCTGTGTGTTAAATAAATGAACAAAAGCAGCTCAAGGACGGCTTAGGCCTGCCTCGAGGGATGTTTCCTGAGGGGGTGGGGAGGGGTATTAATAACTGGTACATTTGGCATTTCATTTTCTACCTTCCCAAATGCTTTCACATGTTATTGAATTTGATCTTTGCAACAGGAAAGGGCAGTAGAGCTGGGCTGGGAAATTATTTCCATTTTGCAGCTGAGAAAACTAAGGCCAGAGAGGTGATCTGGCTGATTGACTCAGCATGTCAGATGGGGGTCATGTGAGGGGAACCCATCCCCCACGTTCCCTGATGGCTCAGCCACGGGCCCTCCTCCTCCCCCTTTCCTGGGCACTGGACATCTGAGAGGGAGCAGGAGGCTGAGGCCTGCACTGAAGCCCTGTCCGTGCCTCGGCTCACCGGGGCCTCCAATGATGAAATATTTATTTGGTGATAAGACGCTGCCCTTCAGATCAAATGGCTGCCCTTGCCTGGGTTACCTTACGGTAAAGTAGACCCAGCGTCAGTGTCTGCTGCCCCGAGCTGCTGGAGGGCCATCACTCCAGCTTGCACGCCAGCCAGGGAGGCCTGCTCCCCGCTGCGCCGAGCCTGCCCCCTCAGACAGGGAGGCTGAACAGCCTGGAGGAGCTGGAGGCCCCGCCACGCCCAGCACCCCTCCATCCCGGCCGCACCCGCTCCTCGGGACCCCCAGGCTGCTGGCCTTTCTGCCGCCCTTCCTTCCTCAATGATGGAGCCAGGGAGCCTGTCTGCCCAACACTATCACTGCCCTCCGCATCCCACAGGATTTTCTCCCCAAGGGACTGCCTGTTGAGCAGAAGACAGCCTTCCTGGGAAACACTGAGGATAAAAAGCACAAACGTGGGGAAACTACAAAGGCTGAGGAAAATGCACAAAGTGCAGGCACTGTCGCAGTGACTTCCCTCTGGCTGGGGTTGAGAGCCCCTTGGCCTCAAGCACGTGAGGATCCGGTCTCAGCTCACTTCTCCGGTCTCAGCTTATCAGCCTGAACACCCCAGTGGGCGTGAGTGTGCGCTATGCCCCCAGGCTAGTGTCCCAGCCTGCTTCAGGGTCATTTCTAGAATGAAATGAGATAACATATCAGAAGCCATGGGAAATGTTTAGAATGTATACTGCATATGGTAACCCGGTGAGTTGTCAGGGTCCAAGTTCTCCCTGGACTCACCCCCTTGTTCTCAGCCCCAGGAAGCTGGCCCCAGGGAGGCATCTTCCTGGGCACCCTGGCTGGCTGGCTCCTGGCTTGGCCAGCGGGAGGCACCCAGCAGGAAGACCGGGCAGAGGATTTCTCCTCCGCCCCCTCCTCGCCGTGGTGCCAGGTCTCTGGAGGCCCTTCCTCCACAGCACTCGCTGGCTCGGGCATGAGATGTCCTTCTTCCCTTTGCCCCTTAGCCCCAGGGAGGTAACAGCTCCTCACTGGTGCAAGTCTCCGGGCACCTCAACATTCCAAATGTATTCCCCTAACCTGCCTGCATCTCTGTGAACCCCTTTGGTACAGTCGTTCTATCTGAACCACCTGGGAGAAATTCTGTTTCCTGTCAGGCCCCTGACTGATAAACCCTGAGACACGCACTTCTGTAACTAGTCAGCTGAAAGGGCCGGCCTGGTCCTCCATCACTGGGAGCTGAGAAACTAGTGCCCAGTGCGGGGGGGGGGGGGGGGGGGGGGGGGCGGGCGGGCAGGGAGGATGATCGTCAGTGCAGAACTCCCAAATTCCAGGCCTGGCGAGCGTGACCTCCCTCCTTCCCTCTGCATCTTTCTAGAGGCAGCAGCCTCGCTGCACATCCTTACACAGGGCTCGCATGGGCTGCCAGCAGTCTGACATCAGGATGGAAGAATACAGAGGCCTCAGAGGTTCTGCATTTTCTGGAATCTAATGATTCTGCTGATCCTGTGGTGTTTGGCAATAGCGATTGCAATTTCGAGATGCTTAAATCACCTCTTTGTTCTTTCTGTTGTGTAACTAGGGCACCACTAAGAGTCTGGAGGAATTGCTGTGTGGGGTGGGGGTGGGAGTAGAGAGGAGGGTTGGTTGGAGGAGGCTGTTTGGGGTTGTTTTTCTCCCCCCTTCTAGAGGAGTCACACCACGCACTTGGAGGAAGGTCAAGTTTGTTTGGGGTTTCTCCTGCAGTAAGTCCACAGCTGATCCGTTCTTCAAATCATGCTCCTCTAACATTCCTTCCTCCCCTGCCGCAGGGTGGGTGTCTAGTTTGAAAGATCCATGGCCTCTCCCCTTCTTTTGTATGTTTACTTCGCTGCAGCTTCCAGGAAATGCAAGCTTCACTGCCAAGTGCCATTCATTACACATTTATTTATCAAAGGCCTGTCATGTGTCAGGTGAGACGCTGGGCACAGAGGAACAATGGTGACCAAACACTGCCCCTGCCCCCCAGGACCTCACAGTGCAGCAAGAAGGGAAGACAAGACAAAGCCCAGGGAATTAACAGAAGCCCCGGGAGGGGTGGGGGTGGGGGTACCACTGGGCTCGTCTCCTGACCATGAGCATTCTAGGGCAGGGATCAGGTTCACAGCTAGCCTATTTTCCACACCTCCGAGGAAATGTGCTTCATAAATAAGTAACCATACCTGAGCTGCTATGCAAATACGCTCAGCTCTGTGCTCCGAGCAGCCAGGTTCACTTTTCCACTAGCTCTTCTCTCCCTCTGAGCATATTTACACAACTCATTCATCACGGTCTGTCATTACCTAAGGAGACGAGCAGCCTGGAAAAGAAAGGACAGTTTGAAGGGGCTTTACCAGGTGTCCCTGAGTCTGAGTTCCTTTCCAGGGCCTACGTTTACCCTGGCTGGATTCAGGCAAAAAAAAAACACCACAACCCAAAAAGATAACTGCTACAGAGAATACCAACAGTGACAGCTAAATCCATTTAGATTAAGAAGGGAGGGAGGCCGGCGGAATGAAAGCAGCAGGAAGCTCTCCTGCTGCAGTGGACTCCCTTGAGCATTTCAAATTCAGCTCAATGCAAGTCCTGACTCATTGTCACTCACCTCACCAGAGAGCCTCCCTCTACACCTTCACTCCCCCAAACATGCCAGACTATCCATAACTAATCCCACGTCTTGTATTTATCTGGGAAAGGAGGCTGGGATTCTACGTGGGAGTGACAGTAAGCAAAAACTAAGTAGAGAGCCTGGCATTCCTTCTTGTTTCCATTTCCTTTTGTGAAAATCCTTCACATAAAAAAGTCATTGAATATTGGAGTTAGAAGAGATGTTGGGGATCACTTAGTCCCACGGCCTCTCCTCATTTTAGAGAGCTAATCAAGAAGACAGGCGTTGGCACAGCCGCGCAAACTGGTGGCCGAGCTAGGCCAGGCTCCAGCCCAGCGTTCCGTGGACTGCGCTGCTGCGCCGGGAATTCATGCACCGGGCATGGGCAGGAGGCAAGGGGGATACGTGCCCACTGAGGGAATAATGGAAACACTCTAAAGAGGAAGAAACCAGCTGGCATGTGGCTTGCCATCTAGGCTGGCAGCCACTCATTTCAAACTGAGAGCAGGTGAATCTGCCCGATGAGAGTTGAAGGAGGGAAATGAGGAAGAGGAGGGAGGGAGGAAAGTGCATTTCAGAACAAACAGAACCTGTGACTCTGCATTACTCCCGTGTATGAGGGTGGCAAAGGCCGGATGGAATGAGGCTACAGGAAACATGTCCCTGAAGAAGGGAAAATACTTCTCGTGTAAATAAGGGTAAAGGCAAATTTCAGACGTGAGCAGAAGACAGGGAAAGCTGCTCGTGGTGACACAGTGATGTGCCCCCAGACCCGCTTTCCTGAGTGAAGGGTTTATTCCCCTGCCAGCTGGGAATGCTGCTGGAAGACCCTCAGCTGTCAGCCCCCTCTGGGGAGAGCCTGGGCTAAAGGAAGCTGCCCTGCCCCAGGTCATGCCGTCTCCATCCAGCGGCACATCCACAGGAGTATAAAGGCTGGCCCTCTTGGCCCAACTGGGGACCTCTCAGAGGGCCCATCCCAGCCTCAGAGCTTTCCATGTGATCAGCTCAATCCTTCGCTGGGATTGTTTCAGAGCTTCACTTCTCCCTCTGCCCAATCCTGCCGTTCTGCCCTCCCCTCCACAGTGCTGGTACGAAGGGCACTTCCTAGGGAACAGCCTGCACACAAATCTCCACTTGACAGGCCTGTGAACCCTAATGACACTGCTTATCTAAGGGAATACACGGAGCCCCACTGAAGGCAGGGAGAAACTCTGTCGAATCTGGTCAAATAACTCACACCTGTGAAGGAACACTGCCCAAGTCCTGCTTTAGAGAACGAAGTTCAACTCTGTCTAGGTGACAGGTTGTCACCTCACGGCCAACCACAACATATGTATTGAGCCATCCAAGTACCAGAGCAGAGACTGAAAAGGCCCCAAGCAGGACCACACCCTCCCTGAGCCAGGCAGGCAGGGACAATTTCAGGCAATTCTTAAAGACCTTTAATGAAGATTCTAAAACCACCTCCGTACTGACACCCCTTGTAAAGTTCATAAACCTTAACTATCAGAAATGTCCCCTGCAATATATTTAAATCCCTCACACCCTGTATTAATTTCTTTTTGTTATCTTAGGCAGAGGCAGAAAACTTTCAGAAGCGTCTCTGTTGAGGAGCCCGTTATGCTTCATCTCAGCCTTTTCTTCAAGGTGGATGACCCCATTCCCACTCGTTTTTTTCCGCAAAAGGTCATGGTTTCGATCCCACCACCATCTCTGTGGCTTTCTGTAAAGGTCACAAAGGAACCTCTTTCAAATCCCGATTTGAATGTTAGTCAGTTTAATGGCTATGCCAATTTCTCACCTTTCAGAGCCAACTTTATCACCCTGTGTGGCAGAGGCACTCCATTACAATAACAAGTCGCCATCTATAAGCCTGCAGGGCCCTTGGCTTGGCTTCCACTCTTCACAGCAGGCATTCCCACAGCCTGGGGATCTTGACAGAGCTTCTCACTGAAGAGGGAGGGATCCAGAGTTGAGAAGAAGAAACATTAAACCTGAGGCTGCGTGGTTCCCAGCAACAGAGAAGCCACTGTGCCCCCAGAGAACAGGCCGGGGAGGGATTCTGCAGAACTGGGCCAGAGGCAGGCAGCTCATGTTTGGGGATATGTGCTTCTGCCTCTGAGGGAAATCTGAGCATGTTATTCACTTCTTTCTTGCCAAGAATTCTTGAGATAGTTAGATTTCTTAGTCGTGAATTGAAAGTAAGATAAGTCCTATTTTATTCATTTGTTTTCCTGCACTTACCTCAGCACACTTTCTGGATCTGCATGAAAATAACAATTTAGGAGAAAGAAATCAAGGAGGTACATTACTTTACTTTGCTATCTTTGATCCTATTTTGCAGGAGAACCACCCAGTAATTATTATGTGTAGCTGTGGATTGGTAGAGTTTGGGAAAACTGGTGGATTTCAGCCGCTTGGCAAGGCAGGCCTGGACGGTTCCGCTCCGCTCGGCTCGGCAGGTCGGGGCGGCAGGGAGCGCCACCGGCCTCGTGGGCAGAGGCCAGAATGCAGCGGGACCGCCTGCCGCGCCGGGCAGCCGCGCTCCAAATGCTGGTAGCCCTGAGACTGAGAAAGCCTGACTCACAAACAACCCCATGTCCTCCCAAATGTTTTCACCTCTTCAGGAGATTCAGGCATTGTTGTTTGTTGTTTCTCCTCCTCTTGACACTCGGCTGGCTGGAGAAATCACAAGCTCAGTGTAACAAAGATAAGTGAAAACAGGCTTGCCCTTGGTTCCGGGGCTCCCTTCAAAAGGTAGGTGCTGTGTGGGGATCTGTGAGCAGGCAAGCTGAGTCCTAAAGTAACAAGGGATTCTCAAAGTTACTTCTGAGGTCTGGGTCTTTTGCTCAGAGGCACCAAGAGATGCCTCTTGCTTCCAATTCTGTAATAATCTTATCTCCCCACTTTGAATCAAGGATTGAACACCGTGTAAGCAGAATAACCAGGTACGCTCTTCAGTCTGTTTTGAAACCATCTCAATGATTTTGAGAAAACAATTCCCCACAATCTCGCAGTAAATTGATCAGCCTGGAACATTTTTTGTGTATACATCTCTTACTTTTCTGAAGAATAGACTGAGCAGGTCAACATTTTTCAAAGCTAAAATTCTGGTATAAGCAACAGCTCTGCAGCCAGCTTGTGCTTCAACCCGGAACAGCACACACAGAAAAGCCAGCCAAGCGACAGGCCTGCTCAGGCACATGACAGTGTGGCATCGTGCAGGACGGGCAGGATCCTACTACAATACGGCCTTTGAAATGTCTTGAAAAGAAACCCTATGTCTAGAAAACAAAGCCTTCATCTCCGGGCCCCCTTTCGCCCCACCCTCACTCCTGCTTCAACTGAAAAGCTCCAAGAGAAAAAGTGCTAGAATTTTAAAATATTTTATGTAGAGCAACTTTTTTTCTTTAAAGGGCCATCCTTCTAAGAACAGAAATCCCCCAAAAATGGTCCTCAAGGAGTATTCTGGGAAGATGCAGGAGTAGAACTTCAGCAATTGCACCAGCAGGTTCAGTCTGGCAGAACTATTCTGGAAGCCTGGAGTCTACGGAAGGCTTGGAACTTCCAGGGGAGGCTCAGTGGTAAATTGCGGTTAACTTCAGGAGGTGCGACTGCCCATATTTTACAAAGAGTAAAAGGTAGGACCAGAACTGGAATACAAGATTCTCTGATTCCAAGTTAGTATTTTTAAACTATAAAGTAAAAAAAAAAACACATTCAATTTAAATTCAGGAAAGGAAAACGTATGCTTCTTACTCTTATTCTATCTCACAGCAGCTCATTTTTACCGTTCCATGATCAAGGCTGACGTTCAGCTGGGCTCTGCTGTGGCATCAGGGCTGAAAGCTGTTCTGATTAGTCGGGTATCTGTTCTGTTTGATCGGTGCCTGTGTCATACTGACCACTAAATACTTTGAATATCACACCTGCCCATGACACAGAATTCTTGAGTTTTTAATTGCTTATTTAGATACTTGAAATCATCCAAAACCACTTCTTATGACTTATTTTCTGTGCTTACAGGTATCCCAGGTCTACTTCTTTGCAAAATTTGGCTGGTCCCCTCTGTAAGTTAGAACATGTTAAGATTACCAATTTTCATAGAAGCCTAACATTCCCATTTATATATACCAAAGTATGGGGCACATCTTTAAATCAGTAGTACCAGTGAATCCAACATTGAAATGACATCTTGTCTTTCTTGCTTAAAGTCAGGTTCGTGGCATTTGATACTTGGGAAATCAGTCTAACGGGCAGGATACAATCACACCTTCCTCAGTTCTTGCTATCACATTAGATTACCAGAAAGGAGCATACCTACACATTAGCTTACACCCTTAGCCAGAAATATCTAAACTGAGTTTTATACAAAGTTATATTCATGGATTTTATCAAGATTCAAGAAATGACCATATAGAAAGAAAAGCAACAATGTAAATGTTTCAAAAACAAACCTAAATGTCATCATACCAAAGAAGCATGATTTATTTCTGAGAGCTTCATACTCTAGATTTTTTGTTAGTTATTTCAAAATCAGTTTGCCCAACCAATATAGAAAATGTTGTAGAAGCTCCCTCAGCTGGTTAAGATACAGAACTACCAAAAAACATGTTGCATTAAGTTGACTGTATCATCCTCTTCAGAAATTTCTGTAACTCCAGCCTGAGATCGAAGAATGGACATGATGTCATCACACAATCTTTCAAAGCCATTCTGTGAACATATATTTGCCATTTCTTGCCACTTTTCTAGGCAGCAAAATGGATCATTTATCATAAGATATTCTATGGCATCTAAGGGAAAAAATACAATATTATAATATAAGTATGGCATTTATTCTTACTTGATAACCCACACTCAGCAACTGCTCACGATAGAAAGGGCTGCAGTTCCGACTCAGCGGCTGTGCCTCCGGTGCCTGAGCCCTGGAGGCTGAATGTGGAGCTTAGCCCAGCTCCGGAGCTCCCTTCTCCGGCTCCGGCTCCGTGAGCCTCTTCAGGCCTCGCCGTGGTCGGTCAGCAGGTGCTCAAGGTGAGCAGGGAGAGAGCTCGGAGGGGGAGCGCGGGCACCACCGGGAACTATCAAGTGACGGAGAGCTTACTGGTCTGCTTTCCATGACCCTTCAAACACTTCTGTAGATGCCCTAGTAGTGCTGACCCAAAGGCTGAAAGAGCTCCATCCTATGTCTAGATAGAAACCTCTTAATGATGGGGCTTCTATAACAAATATTTTTCTAAGGGAAATAATATTATTTACTTTTGAAAATCAATTTTAGTGACCCTCTTTGGAAGATACTTATTTATGGAACTCATTTCTTATCTATTACTTGCATTGCTTAACAATACGTAATGAAATGTTTTCATTCTAGAATATTGTAATTGTAATCACTATTATTTTGTTTCTACCATGATCATTATTTTTCCATCAAATAAAATATTTTAGTTAATATCTGTAATGATAATTTCAAAATTATCTTCCCCAATGTTTTCATGTAATTTACTATTCTTTCTTTAACCCCATATAATAATTTAAAATCAAGTTGTCTGCTCAAGTTCTTATATTAAAAGAGAGATTTTCAATGGGTGTGCTGCAAGAATTTTTAAAACATGCAATACCTGACTATTTAGTCAGGGGCACTGACCTGTCTTCCCTTAGATTGTCAAATTTAAAAATGACACCCAACATAACAGTAGCCATCTGGTGTGAATGAATCAAAATTATACACCCCCCCCTTTTTTTTCAGATCGGTAAAAAAATATATATTTTGGTGTACCGCAGAATTTTAGTAATTAGTTTATGTGTGCCACGAGATGAAAAAGGTTGAAAATCGCTGCATTAGAGAAAGGAGTGAGATATAATTATTTTTGATCCCACTACAGAATAGCTTCAAAAAATACCATATATTATTGTTATTTACATATATATTTAAGAATAAAAATATAAAGCTTATGTCTAAACACTTAAAATACATATTAAAATTACTAAATATACACATATGCTAAGATGTATAAAGTTTTTATAGTGTTAGCTATTATAATTATTATGATGTTCCCCTCAAGCTTCATAAAGATTCTTTCTTCAATCAAATCCCCTCAAAAAATATATACTGTTGCTAACAGACTATCATTGACACGGTGATCTTTATAAACTAAAGTTAACTGTTGCCAAGAAGGAACTCTTAGATTGAATTAACTCAAACATAATAATCTTGAACCTTTCCACTACTATTTCTTCCACAACATTTTACTCTACTTACCTTTCCCACCTTTATTTATTTCATGAAGTAGCTTAATGCCAACTTTTTTCATATCTACAGAGAATAGATGAAGTATAGCAAGACCAAAAGATAAAAGTGGTGGTTTCCCATTCCTTTCTTTAGTGAGACACTGAATTAATTCATAGTGGGGACATAACTTTATTAGCTGCATCAGGTCATCTGAAAGCAAAAATGGAAAACTGTGTCTCAACATCCTAATATGATACTAGAAACTGAAATCAGCTAATGTTTATACCTGCTAATCAACACTTCTTTTTCCAATCCTTCCAAAGCCCTCAATGGATAGGACTTACACTCACAAGACAAAATATCTTGCTCAGCATAGCAAAAAAACAAAGGAAAGTTACCTATAACAAAGAGCACCAGAAAAAAAGTTTATCAAAGAACCATCATGAAAAGAAATGTGGTACAATAAAAAGGATTAGATCGTCAATCAGGAAACCCGAATTCTCATCAGCGCTCCATCAGTGACTTAATATTTTGGATCTCAGTTTCTGCATCTTAAAAGTACTAGACTTGTTATCTTCAATTTCTAAGGTTCCACCTAATACTATGTTATGTTTGACTATATCTTGTTGCTCATATTTGGGATAACTTCTAGTGAATATAATGTCTTTCTTTCTGTGCCTGCACAGAAAAGGGGCCTCAGTAATTTTTTTCCTAAAAATATCAAATATTTAGAAACTCAAAAATGAAAACAATTTTAAAAACATATCTTTATTGATTTTAGAGAGAGAGATAGAAACATCAATGATGAGTCATTGATCGGCTGCAGCCTGCAACCCGGGCATGTGGGCATGTGCCCTGACCGGGAATTGAACCCCGATCACCTGGGTCCCAGGGTCAACGCTCAACCGCTGAGCCACGCCCGGCCAGGCTGAAGATTTTAAGAAGCCATTAGCTAGTTCAAGTAGATAGAGGTTGAGCCATATGAAGTTGCTTACATTTGACCATTTTTTACTCCAAAAAAAGCAATTTCATATGGTTTAATCTATTGGTTAAACATTGAGGTAATCTAAAGCTACTCTCATGATTTATACTCTTAAAATATAAACTTTGTGTTAACTTCCTTAATTTTTTTAAAGTAAAAGTATTCTTCTTGGGCTACAATGCAGATAATTTTCAGAATAATTTCTGAGAGCTTTCCAAGAACTATTAGAAACATAATTTGCACTCTGAAAGGCAATACAAAGTAATCTAGTGTTTATTAAATGCATACTGTACTGAGGCCTTACATTTAATATTCAGTATAAGTGAGATACTATTATTCTCATATTACAAGTGAGGAAACAGACTTAGAGAAGTTAATTTTCCCAGATTATACATATTGTATAAAGTAGAACAGTTCGTCTGATATCCAGAGTATATGACCTTCCAATCTACAGTGCTGTTCCTTCAAAACAATAACTACATGTGTGTGTGCATTGAATGTGTGTACATAGAAATATGCATGCATGCACATACACATATACAGAGAAATGGCAAAAGAGGAAGGAATAGCAGAAAATAATTCAATATTGATGCACTCAAACAACTGCAACCTCTGTGTTTCAAATTTTGAAATGAATTTTATTTCACCAATTCTTCATTTCTAATGCTTATATCATAAGTCAGAACATTATATATGACAAATAAGTTCAGTATTTTTAAAGTTCAGTATTTTAAGTTGCATGACACAACATATCTGCAAATTTTTTTTTTTTAATTTTATTATTGTTTAAAATATTACAGATGTCCCTTTTTCTCCCCAATGACCCGTTCCACCCCGTTCCTTCCCCCTCCCCAGTCCCTCTCCCCACCATTGTCCGTGTCCTTGGGTTGTGTATATATGCATATAAATTCTTTGGTTACTCTCTCCCCCTCCACCCACCCGCCCTCCTCCATCCCTCTGACATTCATCAGTCTCATCTATGCTTCCACATCATTGAATCTATTCTGCTCATCAGTTTATTAAGTTCTTTAGATTCCACGTATAAGCGAGATCATGTGATATTTGTTGCAAAATTTATCTTTAAAACTGTGTGTTTCAGGACCATCCAGTTTATTAAATGTTTATATACTGAGAAAATACATAATGTATTTGAATGTCAAGCATGAAAGTCAATCTGCTTCAGCTTAACTGTTTTACTAAAATTACAAAAGAAATCTATTAGTATATGTAAAATGGACTTTATAATGTAAAGCCAAACTATTGCCTACTAACATGGGTGATCTTATAATTAAAGTCCAGAATTCAAGTGTATACAAATAAGTAGGCTTTGTTACTCACCAGAAGCAAAGTCCTTGAATTGTTGTATATATTCCATGGCCTCATGAATCTGACCCTGTTTACACAGGCAAAGAACAACTTTGTTGTGCAGGCTACATTCATTATAGATAATCTGAGCTAAAGCCAGGCACTTGGCCTTGTTATGAGTATCCTGCTCCCCATAATCACAAATCACATCCCCAGCCTCCTCAGAAAATGTGAGCCTAGAGCAAGGAGATCAATAAGGTACACATTAGAGAGTTCTTAATGAGATGATGAAGTATTTCAAAGTTCAGCACAGTGGAACTGGATTTTCTATGGTCTGTAAGAATTCCAAGTTAGTAGGCAATTAATGTAGGAGAAATTAAACACATCTAAAATTTAACAGCAAGAACAACAAAAATAATCAGCAAGCATTCCTTTGAGGGAAGACATTTTGCCAAAACGGAGCTAAATCATTAAGAAATCTACAAACACTGGGTGGAGGTGGGCAAAGTGGGGTGGGAAATGGGTGACATCTGTAATAGTGTCAACAATGTAAAAAAAATCTACAATGTTAAAACTATCCCGAAAAGATTGGTGAGAGCTGTGGAAGTAGTAGCAGCCAGTCAGTGGTATTTGGCATGGGTTCTGGGCCACCTATTCATGAAGCTTACTGTGTGCTCTGGACCTGCTTGAACATGACCTTGGTTGTATCTGATTTTGGATGGGCTCCTCTGAGCCCACCTGATCTTATGACTTGGTGAGTCTGTCAGAATACAGTTCATGATGAGCAGTTCTTGTTGCACAGTCATTGATGTTCCATGGATAAACACTCCAACTTTAGCAGGACCCAGTAGTTGCTTTTCAAATGGTATATAGTTGTCTGTTACACACAGCAGATGATCTACTGGGATATCTCTGAGTAGTCCCATGCCAGCTCAAAATTACTAGTGGGTAAATCAATACCCATAGTTTGATAAAGGCATGGTAACCACAGTCAACCTACCAGACAAACCATCAAGATCAACAGAAGTATAAGAGTGAAAAGAATCTAAAATGGATAATAGAGGAGAAAGATGATGAATACTAATTCATACTGATAAATCTCAAGATAATTATAAGTACAAGAAGCCAGACCAAGAAGAAAAACAATACATAATGTATGATTTTGTTTATATAAAATTCTAGAAAATGCAAACTAATCTATAGTGACAGAAAGCAGATCAGTGGTTACCTGGAGACAGGGAGGGATATGGAATGAGGGGATGGAAGGAAGGAGGGGGCATTATAAAGGGACATAAGGAACATTTGAAGGTCATAGATATGTTTATTATCTTGATTCTGATAATTTCATGGGCGTATATATATGTCAAAACTTTTCAAATTGTACACTTTAAACATGTGCAGTTTATTATGTGTCAATTATATCTCCATAATGCTGTTTTTAAAAAACTCATCAAATTGTATACTTTAAACATGTATAGGTTATTGTATGTAAATTAAATCTCAATAAAATTGTAAAAAACAAATTATAGTTTAGAGAAAACTATTAAATTTTTGAGAACAACCAACATTAACCAAATATCAAAATTAAGTTTAATTTTGCTCACCTTTCCTGAGTGACCCAATTAATAACTAAATCTAAACGCTTTTCAGATAATCCACATTTGATTCCTTCCAGGGTTAGTTCTGCATTAATAGGCCGTCGATAGGCTTGGCTTGTCCTAAAGATAGCCTCAAAAAATAAGAGTAATGGATAAGGCTTTCCTCTAATTTTTCCAGCAGCTACAGAGAGAAGAACAGTTTTTAAGTTAAATATTTTAATTTAATAGTCCGCTTTTTCTTACTTCATATTATTTTCATTTCTTTGTGTTTTCTAAAAAATTTTAATCTGATGGTTATGGATTAAACCTTATATTTTGGATCATGACTAACCCTTACATGCTATGTGAAAACCAAGGCAGAAATTGGAGTGATGTGTCTATAAACCAAGGAATGCCAAACATTGTTGACAGCCACCTAGAAGCATGGACTGGAATCTCCCTCAGAGCCTCCAGAAGGAGCCTGAAAAAGCTGAAAGGATATACCACCAGCATATCTGCACTATAAGAAATGTTAAAGGTAGTCTCTCGAGCACTGAGCCATGCCTGCCTGGGCCTCAAACTGTGTACTTTAAACAGGTATTACAGAAACCCATACCTGAAACCTATATGTTCATATTATCCATTGTCACACCAATAAATTTAATAAAAATTTAAAAAATAAATAAATAGGTATTATTTGTTATATATATATCAACTTACAACAACAAAGCTGTTTTTATTTATTTATTTATTTATTTTATTTTTTAAATATATCTTTATTGATTTCAGAGAGAGGAAAGGAGAGGGAGAGAGATAGATAGAAACATCAATGATGAGAGAGTCATTGATCGAGCCCGCAACCCAGGCACGTGCCCTGACTGGGAATCGAACCCCGATCGCCTGGATCCTAGGTCGATGCTCAACCGCTGAGCCACGCCCGGCCGGGCAACAAAGCTGTTTTTAAAAGTGTAACAAATTTGACAGAACATTTACATTTATTAAATCTTAATAGTGAGTACATGACTGTTATGTTTCTCCATACTTTTCTGTATACTTGACATATTTCATAATTTAATTTATAAAACCTAATCAAACCTTTTAATGTCACATCTAAGGAAACTGAGTAAATGGTAGAGATAAGACTGGAACCTAGATCTTTAGTGTCCCAGTTCAGTACTCCTTCCATCCTATCAGGGGGGGAAAGCATAATCCGCATACATATATCAGGTTCAGAGAGAAATGCTTACCCTTAAATTTATTCACTGTCCCCATGTTTTCAAGAATTCTTCTAGGACTGTTCGCTGCAAAACAAGCTGCCTTCTCATATTCACCAAGTAAGATTAATTCGTTGAACCTACAGCCATTGCATTTCATTACACACACAAAAAAGAAAACTGATTAGAAATGTCTAATACAGACTGAACATAGTGGCACAGTAGTATAGAAAAGCAATTCTAATCAGTTTTAACTTAGATTCATTCACTCTGTAAGATGTCCTTTCACTTCTTTCCCTAATATTGTCATTTTTATAGCCTCAGAATAAAACTCTCATCTGCCTGCTGACTTTGAACCTGATCTTATACTTTATTCATATAGTATTTACAGCAAGCCACAGAAAATGGACAGAACTTGAGGTGAATTTACAAGAGCTCAGATTTTTTTCTCTCATGTCCTCTCCAGACAAAAGGGGGTATCAGGGGAAAGAAGGGCAACCTGCTCAGAGGCTCACCTACAGGAAATATGAAACACAAAGGCTGCCAAGTGGAAGACCAAGAGGTGTCCTTGGCATTCAGAGGCCTACGTCGCTCTGCCAGGCATCAGACTCCCAGTTACACTGAGACTAACACAAGAAGAAAAGGTAACAGTTCAAAGAGCTCAAGCCTCTACTCCTCTCCCTAGGGCAGAATGTCTTCACATCAGCCCTAACCTCACAATTAATAAAACTATGGCAAATGCGATTTACAGTGTTGCAAATGAATGTAGAACCCCAGAGAGAAAAATACCAAAGCAAAATAGCATTAAGCAAAACACATAAAACTTTTAACCTCGGCAAGGGTTTTTCCTCTCATACCTAAAGCTGGTAGACTTAGAGAAGCAGACAGCGTAAGGAAATAACATGGGCTTTGGTACCTCCCCATATAATCTTCACTCCTTATTTGTATCATATTAACATGCAAATTAGCAATTGAAAACTGTTTAACATGTAAGATTAGGAATATCACATATGTTCATTACATATTGACCTTATACCTATGAATTAACCTCTTAAAGAATAAAATCTTAAATTTCTTTAAGCCTCTATTATACACTATATATAATAACAAGTATGGGATAAAAATATGCCTTATTCATATGTCATAAGATGAAAATAATGAGAAAAAAAGACTGAATTAGTTAGGATAATCTGACACAAGACATTCTCAAAAACATTTTGTAACATCAAAGTGATGGTGAGGGAATGCAAGAAAAATGTAAATAAAACTTAAATCAACACTACAATCCACATATATCCTCTGAAATGTTTCCTAGACTACCAATCTAGTATTTTTTCACAAAAAATCTATTTTTAAAAATTCTAGCTTATTTTCTAATGTGTCTACTAGAGTAAAAAATCATTTTTTTGCAATGCCTAGACCATGAATGCAGAAGAGATGAAACGGTTATTCCATCTCAATTTACAATGGTCCAATGCTATTCTATCCCATGCGTACAACTGCTCGTATCATTGAAAAGACTATAGCAGCAAATAAACAGGAAGTACTGGAGTAAAAATTTAAAGATACAAAAGCTAAAGACTGTAGCTCATCAAGATGCTAAATAAATGCTAAACATTTAATAAATATTAAATACATATTTAATGTGTATTTAAATACACATTAAATGAATGCAATATTATTTTAACAAGGAAAATCCAAGCTTTTAAAATATTTGCCTTTCAATGTAGTAAAGCAAAAGTTCAGCTTCTTTTGCCTTGCCTGGATCATAGTCACACAGTTCTTCATCAAGGTCTTGGTCACCTACAAATATTGAAAGACCCCCCCCAGATGATATTTAAGGTTATAAATCAATAGAAAATAAGCATATAGATGTTTAATACCAAGGGCTTAATGCTATGGTTTCTAACAGCACCAACCTCTTCTAAGCTAAGTGGCCTCCCTTTCCCTTACTTCCTTATTTTAAGGTACATTTTCAGGTATTATCTCTTTGGCTCACCAAGTCTATTCTTTACCAATTCTCTGTCAGCTGCTGAAGGAAGAAGCCCACAGGATAACAGAGAACTAACAGAAATAAGTACATTTTTGCTTTCCTTAACTCAGCCTAGGAAAATTCCCACTCTTTAGCTTTCGGGGGGGGAGGGGGCAGGGAGAAAAGTAATGTTTCCATTATTTGTGTTAATTAAATATATACATAAACTACCTTGTAAATCTTTAGTTTTCTCAGTTTGTTTCACAAAGTCTTGAAATGAGCTGCTCTTATCAGATTTTACCCATGAATTAAGTGCACATGAAATAATCTGCAGTCTTTGATGGCTATAAAGAAAAAACATCAACAACATACTAAACCTAAAATCAAATAGTGGAATATTAGACTAAACACAAATAAAAGCTTCAGACTTTAAAAACAATCAACTTGCATACCGAAACTGTAATTCTTTGTTCAGATTTTCAGCTACATTTAATCGTTTTAATATCACAATCATTTCCTCCTCTAAATCTGCCTTCCTCTGAACTGGCATGTATTTTTTTGACATTAATTGCTTAATTTCTGCATATTTATCTTCAAGATGGTTCAGGTATTTATTGAGAGCATCTAAGCTGAAGGATTCTTCAAGAGTCAGGCCTACAGGGAGAGGGGAAAAATCAGACAAGCCAAGTCATGTGTGGGGCTCTTGAGCCAGAAGGCAAGAGAGCTCCCATCAAAAAACAGGGTAGCATGACCTTGTCTTACTGAACATAAACAGAATTAGCATACAATTTTAAATGGCTAGCAATTTTTAAACATACCAACAAAGATTCAAGGAAGGCTGATTGTCCAAACCTTAGCATCTCAAGAAAGAAAATTTTAATAACTTCATCACCACATCTTGCAAACCCCTAAATATCACTGTTACTCAATAACACTAAGAGCTTCTGCCTAACAACTCACGATTTCTGTCCAGTGATTTCTCTCTAACCAAATTTTCCATTAAACTACTACAGCTAACCCCAGGATTATGTTTATTCTCGCCAGTGCAAAACTTGTAAATGGCAGTCATCCTCCAGTCCTCTCTCCCTCTCCCTTCCTCTCCCTGAAATCAATAAAGCTATATTTAATAAATAAATAAATAAATAAATAAATAAATAAATAAATAAATAAATAAATAAAGGCATACCTCAAAATTCTCCTCCAGAAGCCCCTTGGATTAATCCTACTCGATTTTAATCATCCCCTCACCCTGAATCCTCCCAGCATTAATCGATTTGCCAGTTACCCTGTACTTACTCATACGTGCCTTACCCATTCTGTTATTCATAGTTTTACATCTGAAAGGGAATCCAGCCTCTGCCTCTGCCAAACACAGCTGAAATCTTCTGGCGAGGAGTAGCTCATTATTTCAAGACATGCCTTCTTCCACTGAACCCAAATCTGACTTTCTAAAATTTCCACCTATTGATTCTGCTTCTGGGTAAACACTAGTTGAAATCTATAAAAAAGTTCTGAATAGTTGTCTATTCTCAAAGGCTTTCTTGTTTCCAGGATGAGTATTTATAATTCATCTACCTATTCATCATACAAACCTCTCAACTTCCTGGATAAATTCCAGGATTCACTACAATTTCTCAAAACATGGCTTAGCTGAAGATGAGGAACCAGTGAATGCTGACATCGACATGAAGCAACAACATTCACCAGGACCTAATAATAGGTGTGTTATTCCATGGGTTCTCAAACTCTCGAGTACGTCAGAATAACCTGGAGAACTTGTTAAACACCAACTGTTGGGCTCCACCCCCACCCCACCCCTCTCTCCTCCCTGGGGTTTTGACACAGCAAGTCTGCAGTGGGGTCAAAGAATTAGCATTTCTAACAGGTTCCCACTTAATGTTGATGTTGACCAGGAACCACACTTTAAGAGCCATTATACTTTATATAATCCAGTCAGACTGGAATGTTTCTCATCTTTTAGGGTTTTCTCATTCCCTTGTTTCTGCCTAGAGTCCTGGCTAAAGTTGTTTGTAAAGTATGGATAAAATCCTGGTATACTTGGAAGATATACACAGAGCACATATCTATTAATTTGTGTAAAGGGTAATAATTGGGAACAGTTAGAATTTCTTTCAAATATTTTATACAAAATACAGTACCTGAAATAGGTTTTGAAGGATCTTTGGAGAAAGGAAAATGTTTTACTTCTTTCACGGCATACTTTGCCCTAAGTTGTTTCATTTTGTCTATTTGCAATTGAATCTTTGAGGAATTCTTTTCAATAATCTTCAATCTGAAAAACAGAAGGGTTTTCTTGTGTTTCTTTCAACAAACTTAATTATTTAATCATAAGATTTATAATAAAACAGGTTATATCATTACTTTATTTTGGCTAATTGTCATTTTGAACCATATCAGTGGAAGTTTACAAAGCAGTGCCCCACATAAAGTTTACCAACCTCACAAATGAGGAACAATTTTCTTTCAGCACATCAATAAAATACTATGATCCATAACCTTATTGGAAATGTTTAAGTGTTAAACATAAAAATTTGGCCACAAAGTACTGTCTATTCCCCTTAGTTGAAAATTACCTTTGCTATCTAAAAATTATTTTTGTAATTGTATTAGTTTCTTAGGGCTGCCATAGCAAGTTACCACAAACTTGTTAGCTTAAAACAACAGATATTTATTCTCTTTCAGTTCTGGAAGACAGCGAAAGCAGTATCACTGGGTCGAAACCAGAGAGCTCGAAGGACCAGGCTTCCTCTAGACCGGCCAGGGGAGAACCCACTCCTGGCCTTTCCCGGCTGTTGGGGCTGCTGGCCTTCTGTGGCTGCACCACTTCACTCTCTGCCTTCCCGGTAGCATTCCCTTCTCCCCTCAGCGTCAACACACTCTCTGCCTCTCACTTATAAGGAGACTTATGACACTTCTGAGAGCCCCCCTGGATAATCTGAGATAATCTCCCTATCTCAAGATCTTTAATGTAATCACAACTGCAAAGGCCCTTTTCCCAAATAACGTAACATTTCCAGGTTCCCAGGATCAGGACCTGCTATCTTTAGGAGCCATTATTCAGCCTACTGTAGTAATTTTGATGCTAAAGCCAGAGGAATGAAAGCACTTCTTTGAGATAAAACTTGGCCCAGCCAGTGTTGCTCAGTGGTTGAGCACAGACCCATGCACCAAGAGCTCACAGTTCGATTCCTGGTCAGGGTACATGGGGCTCGATCCCCAGGAAGCAGCCCATAGGTGTTTCCATCTCTCTCTCTTCCTCTCCCTTCATCTGTCTCTAACATATATATATTTTTTAAACTAAAAAAAAAAAAAATACAACAAAAACTGAGTTCCTCCTGCAAAGAGGATCTTAAAGACCAAGAAGCGGATATAAACTTTTAAGTGTTATCTGAAGTTTACTTCCTAGCTTATCACTGATATGTGGCCCAGGAAGAAAATAACAGATTAAAATAAATTAGATACATAAATGTCACAGGGTTTTGGCAAATTAAAAACAAGTTTGTCAGTAGATAACTGTTGCCTGCATCTGGTTATTAGAAAGTTCTTGGTAACTACAGCTTGCAGTATTTATGAAAGAGGGACTGTGGAAATAAAATTTCTTTTGGCTTGCATCCAAATAAACTCATGCTTGTGAAAGAAAGTAATGTTAAAAGGGAACAGACTTTCTGCCCTGGCTAGTGTGGCTCAGTTGGTTGGAGCGACATCCAGAAGGTGGCGGGTTCGATTCTCCATCAGGGCACATACCCAGGTTGCGGGTTTGATTAGGGTGTGTTTGGGAGGAAACTGGTGGATGTTTCTCTCTTTCTTTCTCCCTCTCTTCCTCTCTGGGATTAAAAATATATATATTTTTAAAGGAAATAGGTTTTCAAAAGAATTGAAACCAGGGACCCAAAGAGAATGAATGTTCATAGTGATATTATTCACAGCACCAAGGTGGAAACAACCCAAGTACTCATCAACCAATAAGGAAACAAAATATGGTATATACATACAATGGAATATTGTTCAGCCAAAAAAAGGAATGAAGTACCAATATGTGTTATAACATGGTGAAAAGTATCTAATCGTTGCCCCTTTCTGTAGTTACTTTCATAATCTCTTTGACAATTTCACTACAATAAATCTAGTTGAGTGTTATTTACTTGGAATTCTTTGGGCCTCTTACATCTGTGAATTGCTATCTTTCACCAGTTCCAGAAAATTCTCAGCCTTTATCCCTTCAAATATTGTCCGTGTCCCATATTATCTTGTCTTTTAGAGTTGTGATTAAACATAGTAATATGACTTTTTCATGTCTTTCTTTCTAATAGCTTTATTCAGATATAGTTCATATACCTTAACCTAAACTCCTGTAAGGTATACAATTCGGTGAATTTTAGTACATTCAGAGTTGTGCAACCACTACCATTTCTAGTTCCAGAACAGTTCATCACCCCCAAAATAAGCCCTGTTCCCATTAGCAGTCTGCTGAGCAGAAGGTAATTTCTCATGCAGTCCCCAAGGCTGGGACAGTTTACCCTTGGTTCATGCTATAAGGGTGTAGCCCTTTATCATCCCAGCTTTATACAGGGAGGATTTCCCAGAAGACAAAACCCCTTGGGCAGCAGGTCCTGGGCTCTGTCTTTTGTCCCCATGTCACACTGAAATCTGAAGCTTATGATTACTAATTTTAATAAACGCTCTCAGGGCCATAGAAGCTTTAGTGCTCCTCGTATTTTCCGTCTTCTGTTAGGGTTTTGCCCTGATAATCTGTTACTATCTTGTCAGCTACCTGTTGCTTTTGGAAAGATCTTTAAAAAATATTTTATGGCCCGGCCGGGTGTGGCTCAGCGGTTGAGCATCAACCTAGGATCCAGGCAATAGGGGGTTCGATTCCCTGTCGGGGCACATGCCCGGGTTGTGGGCTCAATCAATGACTCTCTCATCACTGATGTTTCTGTCTCTCTCTCTCCCTCTCCTTTCCTCTCTCTGAAATCAATAAAGATATACTTAAAAAATAAAAAATATTTTATGTAGCACTTTCCCCGGTAGGAAGATCCAACATCTAGCCAGCCATGTTACCAGGTCAAGCTTCTCATCATTTTCCAAGCTGACTGGAAGTTATCTATAGAAACAATGTGCCCATCATTTACCAAATGGAAGGAACACTGGGAATATGAGGCTTCTCAACAAGAGTGCGCATTTTATTCTCTCCCAGCAGGTGACTCGCATTGTGCATCATAGAATTAGTGCTCTGCCCCAGAGGGTAATTATGAAGTTGCACTATCAAATCTTCCACGCAAGAAATTACCTGGAGCAAGACCTGCGACCCTCATTTTGTGATACTACAATGTGCCTCCAATTATCCTAAGACATATAAAATTCTCAAACAGAATTTTAAGTAAAAAATATAGTAATTTCAAGTTGATAGGAAGGGTAACATGAAAACATGGCTTTAAAATAAAATTGTAGTTCAAAAAGACAGAGAGCCACTGGTTATAGTTACACTAGCTAATACTGCGACCATCACCTATTAAGTTATTACTAATACACTTACTTTGCTTCCAGTTGGATTATTCTTGTCCTGTGATACACCAACGTTGTGGGCTCTGCTGCCAAAACTTTAAGTTTTCCATGAAGAAAAAATGCAGTTCTTTGGTCTTTCTTTATTTTCTCAATAACGGCATCGTATTCTTTTTTGATTGAAGAAAGGATGGATTTGTACGCAGTGACATATTCTATTACCTGAAATATGATTTTTCTGCCTATGGTTCTGAATTTTTTTCCAGAACACTATGGATCAAAAGCCTTTCAAATAAAATCATAGATTATTTTTTAAATAAAACATGATGAGCAATTAGAAGTCTAAAATTTTACAAATTTGAGTTTGCACAAATATGACTGGGTATTAAAGACAATATTTTCTGAATATGTGCTCTTTGTAAATTACTAAAGTATTATGAACTTAAATATGAGAGGAAAAGATCATATTTTTCTCTACTTGGTATGAACACATACATTTTATATGAGTTAAAACCAATACCAGGTCTAATTATCCCAATTCTGGATTTTTAAATACAATTACAGATTGTGCCTTACCACCTCCAAACTTAGTCTCTAACTTCATTCAGACCTTAAAATCCCGGATTCCCTTCACCTCCATTTTCTAACCTATCAGCTCCGACTGGCTGATCAATACTCTCGGTTCTTAAACTGCATTTCTATTCCCAACATATAAAGTAAAACCGGAAGAAAACTCTCATCACTATACACGCAGGTTTCCAATGGTGTCTAAGTAGAGAATATCTTTGGAAGGATAATGGAAGAAAATAGCAGCAGCGATGCCTGCAGAGAAGGAAGGGAAAGGGGGTCTGATATCAGAACAGCCTGGCTTTCCTTTGTATACTCTTCCTGAATGGTTCTTTGTCTTTCTTTTGGTTAATCTTGTGTATGTGTTACCCATGCAAATATAAATAGCATTTAAAATAAGTTAAAAAACAAAAACGTTATGATCTGCAGTTTCCAAATTGTGCTCACAAGGATTTCAGAAGGGCCTGATGTGTTAAGAGAATAGATGCGATCAATCCATAATTTTCTCTGAAAGCTGTGATTATGCTTTCTACCCCTGCTACATCTCTAGTCTCTGGTATCCCCTACTAATTTTGTTAGCTAGACAATATCTAGAAAAATTATTCAGGAAGACATCTGGTCTCTCAAGAAATGGTGTAAAATTATTGATCAACGGCAAGTACCAGGAGAGGACATCTGAGTGGGAGATACTGGTTGTCTTTTTGACATGACCATACTGCCTATCGACCCAAATCAGGAGGACTGTCACCCAGGAACCCTTAATAAAACAGAAGCCATTATTCTGTGGTCTTTCCAATTAAACACCCCACGGTTCCTGGCCTTCCTCTACTCCACACACCTATGGGATATGCTACAACAATCCAAGACAACTTGGATACATTAATGGATAGAAAACAGACTTGTAGTGATACACTGATCAGCTCCCACATCTGTCTGCTAGAAGAAATAGATTTCAGAAGAACACTCATGGGAACCTTTGAGAATGCATAGAGAATGCATTGAAGTAAAGAAGACAGACTGGCAGGCTGCAGGCACAACAGTTTTACTTGACCCACAAAATATTTTTTAATTTAGGAAATTTCACTTGAAAACCGTATTTCCAGCTTCTCTTGAAAACTACAAAAATGTATCAACATGGAACCACCATTCCTTAACGGCAACAATCAGCTGGAGCTTTAGACTGAGTTGGTTCTTCATTTTACCACACATGATTCCTTATTCTCTTATAGCCACCCCACTTAACTCTTTTAAATCACCTTCCTCGCCTCTACAGGCATTCAAGTTTGAGACTCCTGTATTAAGGCTTCAATTAAACCCAAGAACACCAGAACTATACTTACCAGGTACCGGGCCTGAGGATGAAGAGGAATGGTGTCCATTCCACCTCAGCTCCTATACATGGATCTAGATTATTTGTACAACACACTACTAGAAACAGCCACTTTCTAGATTCCAGTTGCCTAAATAATTCACCCATTTCTATAGAAGCTCACTCTTTTGAGCTTTGGTCTTCTTTGCTTACTAAGTCCTTGGCTCTATAACCTACCCCCAACTCTATTTATGAGTCTCAGGTCCCGCTTGCTTTGATTCAGGCATGGTTATCCAGGTCAAATACTCTAATTTTAAATAGAATTTGGTATTTGTTCTCTGGTGTCAAGTACTTAGAGATGCAAGTTGATACTTTCATCTTCTGCCCAACTCGATCCTTCCAAGGGTGAGGGAAGATTAGAGAAGGCAGTCATTACTCATTTACTAACAATGCAGTGTGCTGGAACAGCGTGCAAATGGAAAGGCAGACTATCTTACCGAGAAGCTAGAAGAAAAGTTTCTGTAGGTACCAAAATATTTATATTTCAGATGCCCTCCTAGCCATGAAGAATAGGGTTCTTCATCAGGTACAAATGTACAACTTATAACTGTACAATGTACCAATAGTCCGGTAGGGAGAAAAGAACTATAGATGCAGACATTCGCCTTCATTTAATCCCATGTCTTTCCTCACTATAACTACACTAATTTAAAGCAGATGGTTCTTCATGTAAGAAAACTCTGACAAGTGTTGGCATTTGGGTGCGCAAAGATAAGGACGTCACAGTTATAACTTTCCTTTGCCAATGTCACAGTAGAATCTCAGCATGATTCTTGATATTTATGAAACCTATTCAAAATGCTACCTTTAAACACTCATCTAATATATTCCTTAATGACTAGAACACCAAAAGCAATATCATTAATCATAACAACATAAAATCAAGCTAATCTGCCAATGTACCATTCTAATGGATTTTCTAGATGACTTACAAGGAAGACAAGGTTGCTCCTCTATTTTATGCTCTTATGGATGTGCATTAATTTTAATTTCTCTGGTAGGTATATATCACTAACTACTTTCTGTTCACTTTTCCTTATAGGGAAGTACTATGTTTTATTTAAAGAATAAATAAGACTCATAGTATGTATAATATTTAATTATTACAGAAAAGACTGAGATCCTATTTTGCCTGTGCCCGTTTTACTCAGAGACCAATAGTTTACAGAAGTCTTAAAATAAGTAATTATTTCTTCTAAGTAAGGAAAAAACAATGCTGATTTCACTTATTATACTGTCAGGGCGCCTTCCAAGGAGGGGGGGCAGGATTATAAAAAGCAAGGTAAAAAATTTTAGATTAGTGGACAAACTGCAATTGTTCATAAAGAAAAACAGTTATTGCTAAAACCCTGCAAAGTGAATCAAATGTTATATAAGCCATAGCATTTTCTAATATCTCCATATTTCCAATGTTCAGTCTAGTCTAGACCTCTAATCTACAAGGGGTCTCAATTTAACATTCTAGATCAGCAATTTTCAACCAGTGTGCCACAAGAATTTTTAAAACATGCAATACCTGACTACTTAGTCAGGGGCACTGACCTCTTTTCCCTTAAAACAATGACAACACCCAACACAACAATAGCCATTAGGTGCGAATGAATCAAAATTATACCATTTTTTTTGTCACATGGGGAAAAATATATTTTTGGGTGTGCTAGATCAAATCTAGACCACAATTTTAATGACAACACAAAGAAACCCAAAACAACAAGATTCCTGCTTGCAGCCCAGTCGCTCACAAATCAGAAAACGCTTTCAGATGGAAGGTCAAAATGTTATTAGAGGGCACAGATATCAAAAACTGATAGCCTGCACTTAAGCTAAAACAGCTGAAACACTCATTAACTGTCTAGTAATAAATGCATCATTACATTTTCCCCGTTTACCCCTTTCTAACAAAATGTATGAACTTCTCAAAATTGACAGATGTAGTCAAACAAGCAGTGGTGTTACTAAGACAGGAATATTAGTTGTCAAGAAAGACCATTTCTTCCCCATGAAAACTCCATTGTCTTAAAAGCATTATGATACCTTGTCAAAAACGTTTCGGTATATGATGTAATATTCTTCAGCAGGTCCTTCCTCATTACAGCCCACTCTTTCTGTTTCTGTAATTATATATCTTTGCATACTTTCCAAAAATTCCTTGTCACTTCTACTGATGATAGGAGGGAGAACTGCATATGTATTTATTTCTTGAACCGACATGGCATAATCTGCACACTTATTCACCAGAGAAAAGTTAACTCTTGACTTATTTTTACAACAAAGCCAAAACTTTGACAGGCCTGAAAGAAAAAAGGACCACCCATTAATCTAAAGCTTAAAAGAAATTAAGTCAAATATTCATCTAAAACAAATGTAAAAAAATGTCCCATGGATCTCTAAGATAAATATTTCAGTTTATGAATTAAAAGGCCTAATCTAGTCTACTGTAATATGCTATCCCTCTGGGATAGAAACACAAAACACCAGTCAATATGGAGCTCTTTCCTTACTAACCAAGCATATATATCATATGAGTGGTGGTTTTTCAATACTCAACACTTTCTAACAGAGGTTTAGCATTTTATGTGTTTCATGTGGGAAAACTAGCTTGGAAACCTCCTGATGACACAAACAAGGTCAAATACTTTTCTACTCAAATGCCTCCCTGGCCAAGTTATAATCATCCAGCGCAAAATAGCTACAAACAATTCATCTGTTTATTTTTTAGAATAAAGTTTATTATAATTCTTACCTTTAATATGAATGTACTGACTGAAAAGTAATATCAGAGTTTTTTCTAAGACCCACCCATCAATGATGTCTGAATAGTTTTCAAGCAGCTACACTCCACTGCTCTCTTAGTAAAGAATCATTACCCAATTAGAGTGGACACAGAAGTTGGTCCCTGAGATCATGTGACATTAACATCAAACACAACCCATGGATTGCTTAAAAATGTCTGGCAAGGCAAAACATTTTAACTCCCCTCTCCCCCCATTACAGAAGTATATGATCATGGTATACATTTTGGAAAACATAAACCAAAGAAAATTAATGAGCCCCGCCGGAGTGGCTCAGTTGGTTGAGAGTCATCCTGCGCACTGAAAGGTTACCAGTTTGCACGTTCCATTCCCAGTCAGGGCACATACCCGGGTTGTGGTTTTAAGGCACCAGCCAATGTTTCTCTTTCACATTGATGTTTCTCTCTCTCTCTCTCTCTCCCTTCCTCTCTCTAAGCAAGTCCTCAGGTGTGGATTTTTTAAAAAAATTAATGGAAAACCCAAAATTATTCAGAACCCCACCACCCAAAGATATTGACTATTTAATATTTTGGTGTATTTCCTTCCAATTTCTAAAAATTGGAAGGAAATACACCAAAATATGAAATTATAATATTAAATATAAATTATATTAAATATAATTATAAAAATTAGGATCACTCTATATTCAGTTTTGTATCCTAATTTTTTCACTTAAAAGTTTAACAACTTTTCCACATGTTAAATAGTTTTCAAAAACATGACTTCTAATGACTGTATAGTATTTCATGGTATGATACACCATAATTTATTTAACCATTCTCCCAATGTGGGACATTTTCATTATTATAAGTAATGCTGTGATGAATAAAAGTCTAAATCAATTTTGCCGTATTTGGGCAATATATTTGATAACTAATTATCTGAAGTAACAGATATGGCCTATAAATAATGCCCATAGGCCATATATAGGAAGAGGGAGATAGCAAAATAACTTCAAAGTTTAAAAGACCTAATTTACCTTTATTTTGATGAACTAGATAATAAAAACATCAATTTATAAATGAACATAAAGTGGTTCCAACAAGGCAATAACCCATAAATGGATCAACAGTTTTTCTACATGAGAATTCAATTTCTTTATTCATTCAACCAGTATTTATTGAGTGTCTACTAAGTGCCAGGCATTGCTTTATAGCTAGAGATTGAGCAATAAATAATATAAAGTCCCTGGCTGCTTGGAGCTTACAATCTAGTAGGGGGGACGGACTATAAATAAATAATGTGATTTCAGATAATAAAAGATAAAAGTCAAAGGAGGAAGAAATGGTTGATCATTTAGGAGTGGGTGGTCACAAGTGAACACCAGTGCTTCCTATTATTACCCTTAGGATAAAATCCAAGTTCCTTTACTCAGCCTATGAACGCCCTATCAAATCTGGGACTCTTCTCTCTGACCAAATTTAGCCTTTTCATGGCCCTGTCCTCCTCATCACTCCACCCCAACTCCCATGAGCCTGCTCTCTTACCTGAAGGTCTTGCATAATTCTCCCCCAAGCCTGCATTCCCTCTCTCACCCCCCACCCCACTTCTCTGCTCCCCTCCCCCTCAAGGTAGGCAAGTACTGCCACTCTCATTCACTTGGCTTTTTCTGGTTTTCCAGATCTCAGCCTATGCAGCTCCAGGAAAGCTGCTCTGGGATTTCCTTAAACTCGGTCAAGCGCCACTGCTGTTATCCCAGGTTACTGTGCACTTCCTCTATCATGGTGTTATCGTTCCAGCCACTGTGTTACACACTTTGTTTATATTCTGTCTCTCACAGTAGGCTGTAAGTTTAACAAGATCAGGAACCAAAATGTTCTCATTCCCCATTATCCTTCCCCACCCATATGCATTTCAGTGCATGATACTGTTTCTAGCAGAGTAGATACCAAACAAGTATTTCCTTAATAATCAAGAATCAATGATCTGATCTGCTCAGAGGACATGACTTGTGGTGCCCTCAAACCAGAACACAGCTGAAGTGACCATGGCCTCGATGAAGAACTATGTGACTATGATCCAGGCAAGGCAATTAGCTCGATAGCATAAACCAAGTAACAGGTTGGGCAGATTAGGATATAAGGGAGGCAGAGGCTGAATATCATACTAAGGAATTTGGATTTTATCCTGAAGGTAAAGTAGAATAATGACATAATCTACTTTTTAGAATATTTTGGAAACAAAAGTGAAGGTGGGCTGGAAAAGGAGAAAAACTAGAGACAGGTGAGAAGTTAGATACTGAAAACTTCCAGAATAAAATTAAGGAAGGCCTGAATTTGGGGGTGGGGATTAGGAGGGGAAGCATAGAGATAGAAAGAGGTGGCCTTAGGAGGGTGCACTGGAGAGGGTTCCGTGGTCTGTGCGGTGGAGGAGCCACGGAAGGACAGACTCCCTCCTAACCGCCCGGCCTGGCCAGGAGAGCATCCTACACATACTCCAAAGTCTTCCTCCCAGGACCTTCGCCACCACTCGCAACGTACAAATTTGGAAATTCTACAACTAAATAACCATTCTGCAGATCTCTTTCCTGTATGGCTTCCTTTAAAAGTTTTAAAACCGGGCCTACGGTTTTCAACGTATTAAACTGTTTCACACGACACATCAGGCCCAGAACTTTCCTTACACAAGAAGAGACTTGGGGTGGAAGGCGCAGGGGCTACGGGGGGGGGGGGGGGGGGGGAGATGAACCCTAGGTTTTGAAGATATCACCTATTTTTCAGTTTGCCTGGAGTTGGCCACAGAATTCCCTTCTCTTGCAGGCCCAGGGAGCAGCCGGTGGTAGACGGCTGATCCTCAACCCCTAACCGTCTCCATAAGCTGGTGAATGATACTTTCGTTCCACTGCCCTTCCCAGCCTCTTACCCTTTCCTGCTAGTCATTTCCGACCCGTTTCCACCTTCCCCAAAAGCATTCCTCCGCTTCACCCTTCCCTCCTCCTCACCTCAATCCCTTTCTCCAAACCCCAACGCCAGTGCTTGGAGACAGTAACTAGGGAACCCGAGGATGTGGAACTGCATCTTGGGACAAGTAGTCCCAGCCCAAAGAAAGCAGTGGAAAACTACAATTCCCAGAAGACACTTCCGTTTCCTCCTCTTCCTCAATGAGGCCCCCTCAACTCCACCCCCTTTTAAGACCCTCTTAGCCACGTCCACTCTATGGGAAATGCTTTTTAAAGACAGTTTTAAGTTGTTTAAGTCTATCATCTCTAGGGCTTTCTAGAGATTAAAGTGAGAAATAGGCCCAACCAAGAGAGAGAAGAAATGAAGTTCACGAGTGAGTCTGGCATATGGTCAGACAGCCGCTGTGACAACAGTCAGGCATTTGGTGTGGTCGCCTAAGAGGTGGGGCCTGCGGCGGCGGAACCCGGGAACCCCGTGGGCCTGCGCGGCGCTCTTCCTTTCCGATCCGCCATCTGCGGTGAGTGTGTGCTTGTTGGCCGCTCCGCGGCCAGCGGCCTACCGATCTCCCTCTCGTGTGTCCCTAGGTCTAACCCGTCTCTTCCTTTTCCTCCACCTCAGGTGGAGTCGCCGCCAAGATGCAGATTTTCGTGAAAACCCTTACGGGGAAGACCATCACTCTCGAGGTGCGGGCCGGGTGGGGTGAGGGAGCGAAGGCCTGAGTAAGGCCCGGAGGTGGATTCCGGGGCCGGCGCTGCTTTCTGCCCAGAACATGTTTCCGAGTCAGGGTTCTGAGACCTGGCCCTTAATGCAGGGTCGTCTGCAGAGCAGGGGTTCTGGGCCGGTTTTGCAAGGCTGAAGTCTCGGCGTATCGCCTCTAGTGCGGGCCCGGCGACCAAGCAGCACGCCCGCGATGGGACGGGGAAGGTCTCCGGCCGGCCGGGCGCGAGCGAGCACGTGTGGCCCGCTGCTGCCCCCCTCCCTCCCCGCTGGGCTGAGGCGGTCCTGGGAGGTGGCCTGTGCACCGGGTGAGGGGCCAGCTCTGTTGGGGGAGCTGCAGCCCCCCACCCAGCTCGGTTCGCTCACATTGAATTGAGCGTATATTCTAGTTTTTTACCGTTATCAATACATTTGCGTTTTAAAATTTTAGGTTGAACCCTCGGATACAATAGAAAATGTAAAGGCCAAGATCCAGGATAAGGAAGGCAAGTACTATTTTCTATTACAGAAATATTAACCTCCATAGGCTCAGCCTACCTGTAGGTGCTAGACATACCTGCTCTGGGAGGGGTGGGAAGAGGTCAGGTTGATCAAGTGAAATCTTTTGGAATAGCACGGTGGGCAAACGTTCATGAGCATGGAGCCACGCCTCAGTGCATGTCATGTATGTGAACTTGGACAAGCTATTTAATTCTTTACACCCATTTCCTCATCTGCAAAATGAAGACTGTATTAACATGTACATATTGAGTATTGTTAATGATTACATGAAGTAAAATTTGTAAACATTTAAAACCGTGCTTGGCCTGCAGTAGACTCTGGAAGCTATTAATATCATTTGATTCAGGATTATTACTTTGTAAATCTTGAGCAGAAAGGCTTTGTTCTGCTCTGACTTAATTTGTTGTGTTGTGTTTTTTTTTTTTCATTAGGAATTCCTCCTGATCAGCAAAGACTGATCTTTGCTGGCAAACAACTGGAAGATGGGCGTACTTTGTCTGACTACAACATTCAAAAGGTTTGTTGGAAAGAGCCACCCTTTAAATAAATCTTTAAATTTTTGACACAAAAGTGGGGAGACTAGCATTAGATTAGCAAGATTTCCCAAGTAACTCCACTAACATTTGATTGCTCTAGTTTCTCACATTCTGGGTTTTGCAGATTGCATCCCATGGTGTAATTTAGTATGTTCTTTAATGTCCTTGTAAACTAGTTAAGAATCAAGAGACTTTTCCTCCCCAAGACTCACTCTTCTGTGGTATTGTGTACTTCATATTGCATCTAATTAGAAGATGCAGGATGCTAGTTTTCCATTTTTAGTACTGAGCATGACCATTAATTAATGTAATTGTTTTTAAAGCCTGTTTTATGCTTTCTTTGATTAACAGGAGTCCACGCTTCATCTTGTGTTGAGACTTCGTGGTGGTGCTAAGAAAAGGAAGAAGAAGTCCTACACCACTCCCAAGAAGAATAAGCATAAGAGAAAGAAGGTTAAGCTGGCTGTCCTGAAGTACTACAAAGTAAGTCAGTTTATTAAAAATAAGTTTTTGCCTATAGGTTATTAAATTTTATTCACATCTCTGGTTTCAAACACTTTAAAAGTTTTTTTTACCTGTTTGATATATTTTTTCTTTTTTTAAATCTATTGATTTCAGAAAGAGAGAGAAAAACATCAATGATGAGAGTCATTGATTGGCTGCCTCCTGCACACCCCCTGGTGGGAATTGAGCCCGAAACCCAGGCATGTGCTCTGACCAAGATCTCAGCTGCTGAGCCGTGCCCACCAGCTTGCTTGATATTTGAATGAGCTTTAGATATTGGGGGGGGGGGGGTGGGGGGGGGCGGGTACCTTTAGCTGCTTGTTCCAAACTAGGGTTGATTTTGAAGTCAGATATGGGTTCAGGTCTTAGCTCAGTCTACCACTTGCAAGACTGGACTTTAATGAGCCCTGAACTTATTTGTTGTAATTACTGATGAGGACCTGGGATGTTTTGGTTTGCTAAAAACTACCATTGTGTGATTAAAAGGTTAAGTATTTTGAGGCACTTAAATTAGATTTCAAAATATGTTGAAGAATGATCTTAACCGCAGGTTTGTACTTTTTAGGTGGATGAGAATGGCAAAATCAGCCGCCTTCGCCGGGAGTGCCCTTCAGATGAGTGTGGCGCTGGAGTCTTTATGGCCAGCCACTTTGACAGGCATTACTGTGGCAAATGTTGTCTGACCTATTGCTTCAACAAACCAGAAGACAAGTAATGGTATATGGGTTAATAAAAGACATGAACTAACATTTAATTGTTGAAGTTTATTCCAGTGATTTTTTTTTTTAAGCATCAAATTGATGGATCAAATTGATAAACTATACTTTGGCAGATTTCCACTATATTTAATATCAGATGTCTAGATAATAAACCAGTTTGTGTTTCTGTCAGTTTTTTTTTACCTCAGCATTATGGACATTTTGGATCAGGTAATTTGTGGTAGGGGCTGCCCTGTGCATCCCAGGAAGATGAGCAGCATCTCGGACCTCTACCCCCATTTCTACAACCAAAAGTGTATCCGGGCACTGCCAAATGCCCCCTGGCTGAGGGAGAACTACCTGGGTGGTTTGGTTGGGATGTTTGCTGTCTGCAGTACAAGGGAATACACTACTGTTCAATGCTGAGTGTGAACTTGGGGAATTAAAACTGTTTGCTCGTTAGTCCTGTTGACACTGAAAAATACGGTTTCAAATAGTATTTGGTACCATATCTTGCCCATGGAGCTCAACTCAGAGAAGACTGCTTTTCTTGGTATCACTCGTAAAACATTCACTTAAAGCTTATTAACTCTTAATATTACATTCAATGATATGCCAATAATTCCCTCTTACTGTATTCTTACACCAGGATTTCTAGTTGGAGGCATCCTTAAATTTTTTAAGTTTTCTTATTTTGACAATTGTCTGGGCACTTACTGACCAGTAGTCGTGAATTCTTACCTTCAAATAAAGCAAAACTAGTTGCTCTATAGAAAATAAGACGTTTAATCTTTTACATTTTTAATATTTTAAAATCCTGGGTCCCATGACGTCTTGGCTGGAACTTCCTTTTCTTCAAAACAAACAATTTCATCTCCCACTTTAAATTCTATCTTTTCTTCATCCAAACTGAGACCACAATCCATTCCAGTTTTGATGACTGAAACGTCATCTTTATGGTGTTTCAGTGAGGTTAATGAGCCTTAAAAAAAAACAAAAAAACCCTTAAGGTTCATGTATTCAACAAATAAGTACTTCACCAAGTGCTATGTAGTCTGGTGTTAAAGAGAATTACATTGGAATTATTAGAAATTTTATAATCCTGTCATGTTGAATAATTGGACTAAATACCAGGGAAACCAAAGAAAAACGAAGTTGTAAACAAGATTTGTAGTGGAAAATACTAAATCTACCATTTTAAAGACAGGCTAACACTGCAGAGGATGGGACTGTACTCAGGACTTGGTTGAGATACATCAGGATAAAAGATAGTGCAGGCAAAAAGTGAAAGGATGGGAACAAGTATGATGTAGAGTGGAGGAGACATGACTAGAAAGATAGTCTTAGGAGTTTAGAAAATCAGACTAGGGGACTAACAATCTTGGAGGAATCCTCAGGACTAGTAAAAGGGAACCCAGCAACCTGAAACCAGTTATGAATAAGTAGTGACTTGAATGGGATTATAGGAGTGAAAGATGAACAGACTTCAGCCAGTTACAGAGAATTGTTAGGTTCTGGTGACTGGATATGACACAGAGACAGATTTTGATGTTGCTTACCCTTCCAAATAACATGCCCGTTACGGATTAACTTAAATTTTTTTTGTTTTTCCAATTGTCCCTTTTGGACTCTGCAGCCAGCCACAGGAACTTTTTTCTTCCCTTCTGTTATGGAGAAGGTAGCTAGTATAGAAGCCTCACCTTTAGGAAGAAGAGAACATTCAGTACAGAAAACAAAAGATTCTGAAAAATACATAATTCTGACATTTTGCAAGGTAGACAAATTCATGCACAGAAGTCCTGGTATTTTTTGACTCCACCAACTTTACTTTCCTGACCAATATTAAAAACCAGAAAGTTCTTGGGAAAGAAAATCACAAAAATACAAGTGCTTACCAAAAGAATGAATGAAAGACAAATGGAACTCACTGTTTTGGCTGCATAAAATGCACTAGAAGATGATTGTTGATGGATGATAAATTTATTTAGTACAGTTCCTGTCTGCTCCATGAAAATGTAGTTTTCAATTATCCCTCAATATAATTTCTAGTTTAGATCATCTGTTACTACCTGGCTTATTTTTAATCTTACCACTGGTAATTTATATCTGCATAAGTACTAAATCTGTGATTCAGCTTACTTTTTCACTAAATGAAAATTAAAACAAATTCAAATAATGACATGGTACCATACACTATAATGTACAAATTTCCTAGGGTCAGTGTTATTTGGTACTTGCTTACTACTAGAAACCCTCATGACTCAGTTTTACAAACTTTGCTCAAGAACATACAAGTCACTGTGTGATCAATGTTAAGCAGATCAGGGAAGCCTAAAATAAATCTGTACTGGAGGCCAAAAATACAAATACTGAATTTCATTGAGGAAATATCAGCCAGATCCAAATTAAAGCACACACAACCAAACCACTGGCCTCTACACTTCAAAAATGTCTCCCAGCCGGGCATGGCTCAGCAGCTGAGCATCGGCCTAGGATCCAGGAGATCGCAGTTCGATTCCCCGTCAGGGCACAGGCCCAGGTTGCAGGCTCCATCCCCAGTTGAGAGCGTGCAGGGGGCGGCTGATCAATGACGACTCTTTTCATTGACGTTTCTCTCTCTCCCTCTCCCTCTCTCTGAAATCAATAAAGATGTATTTTTTTTTTAAATGTCATGATCAAAAAGGACTGAAAAATTAAATGTAATCCATAATCCAGGACTGAGGGGAAAATATATACCTATAAAGTCTTTATTGGGACAATGGACAAAATTTGAATATGGACTTTGGTTTAGATAATAGCACTAATGTTAAATTTCCTGAGTTTGATATTTGTTCTATGATTTTATAAGAGAACATCCCTGTGCTTAGGAAATGCAAGTACTTAGTGGCAAACAGACACTATCTCAAATGTACTTTCAAGTGATACAGAAAAAAAAAATTGTGAAATTGTGTGTGTGTGGGGGGGGATAATAAAGCAAATGGGGCAAAATGTAAATAATTGGTGAATTGGGTAAAGGGTATATGGGAGAGTTCCCTATACTTTTCTTGTAATGTTTCTGGATATTTAAAACTATCATCAAAATAAAAAGTTTTTAGAAAAATGTATATGGGGAGGAAAAAGAACACATAAAATGATTCAGTCATCATAAATTTAGCCTTTAATCTGGCCAAGGGATATGCTAGAAAGAATATTTTAAAAGATTTAATATTTAAATGTAATTTTTCTGCTCATGCTAGATTTCTCTACCAGCTCCAGGACAAAATCAATGGCTCCTTCATGACACATTAATAATCTTTATGCCTCCCACCTCAGTCTAATTTGTATCACAATTAGCTGTTCCTGTCTAAACGTGAGGGCAAGTTCTTAGAGCCTTACTTGCCTTGTATCCTCAAGCCTAAGGGTTGCAGAGAGCAAGTGTTTCTAATACATATGCAGTTACACTGAACTCATGTGTAGCAGTCATTTTTTCTAGAACGCAGGATATGTATTGGAACACTGAATGTACTTTAATAGTAAAATACATTTCCCCTAAATTTTGCTTTCAAGTGTCATTTACAGCACCTAAGATATGAATGTTTACAAGTAACAGTCACTGAACACTCACCTACTGTGTGCTCTTCCGCAGTGGAGGGCAATCTGCTGCTCAGTTCCTCCTGCAAATCTTCAACAAGACGGTAAATTATTTTGTGAAGTTTAATTTTTACTCCTTTCTTTGCCGCTGACTGCTGGATAACATTGCCTGCATTCACATTGAAGCCATATATAACACCTGGCAATCAGAAATACAGTTAAGAAAGTAGCACAAATATTGCACTGAACAGTTTGTCTTTTGAACAGAAACTCAAATCTCAATTGTTTTACTTCCTTCCACATAAACTAAAAGCAAGTTGAGATGAGAAATTCTGTAATTTTTTTCTCATGAAAACTAGTAAATTTTCAAATTAATAAAAGGATTATATAAATTCTATTATGGCTTGTTTAATA